>NW_024582628.1:0-25702 GCF_018398535.1 Haplochromis burtoni
AAAACTTTGCTAGACCCACCCTGCACAGCTACCAACTATCAGCTACTAGTGATGTGTCGGTCACAAACAAAACGGCTCTTAAAGCCGGATCTTTGAAGTGAACGATGGGAACAGGCTCCTTATTAAGAGCCCTGTTTCTTTTCTTCTTTTTTTTTTCTTTCTCTCACCCTCTCTCTCTCTGACTTTTGCTGATCAGAGGGGGGAGGGGCGGTAGTTATACAGGAACAGAGCAGGAGGGAGAGAGCCAGGGGCAACAACAAGAGACAACATCATCACATTAGAAAGGTATAGTAATGAAAATGAGTGACACCAAGAAAAGAAGCAAAATCTGGAACCATTTCAATTTTATTGACAATAGGCGTGTAGAGTCTGCAAGAAAAGGTTAGCATTGTTGTCTGTGCACTAACAACCTGCACAGGCACCTGAGAACTGTCCACCCATCAGTACAATGGGAAGATAAAACGTCATTTGAGTGTGATATCAATGAGGGTGCCAGTGTGTCTACTGCAACTGTTGCTGCTGCATCTCCAGCATCTTGCAGTACACCACCACAACGACCTAAACCAACCAAGAGCTCTATTAGACAGTAGTTTAATAGAGCTCCAGTTTGCTGGGGTCACAGAAGTCTGTGACCCCAGCAGGACACACCTCAAAAGACCTGGCAAAAGTGATTGCACTTGTTTTCAACTATTTTCAGTTGTGAACATTAAAGGATTCAGAAAGTTATTCATGCACTAAATCCTGTATGCAATTCCAAGCAGGAAAACAAAACTCATCCCAGGCCTATATGACAGAGAACGTGCATCTTCTTTTTGTTTTGCATATTAATTCTTATTGTATTGTGTTGTGGTTTGCAGTGTTTTGTGTTTGCTTCACCTTAAATCTGTTTAAAAGGAAAAGTTGAAAATTTAAATAGTTAAAGTAAGTAGTTCTTTTTTGTATTTTATCATTTATTTTTAAAATTTTATGTGGCGTAATTAAATAAAAGCATATTTATAAAATAAACATATATAAATAAAAATACATTTTGTGCATAATTTTTTATTGTTGTTGATAATAAATTAATTAAAGCAACAAAACAGCCTGAAGAGCCGGTTGGGAGCCGAAAGAGCCGGTTCTCTAAAAAGAGCCGGAATTCCCATCACTACCAGCTCTTTGTCTCTCAGAAACAGCTCATAACTTCCCTTCAACTCAACATTCACTGATTATAAAGATGCCTGTAACAGTTTCTCAAAAGGTTTAGCTGATACCAATAGATCAGGAAACAACAGTTTAGTAGCAGATGAAGGAGAGTGCAATGTGTGTTTCATTTAAAAAGAGAGTCCTCTTTTTCTTGGAGCAAAGTATTCCTACTACAAACAGTTTACCCTTGCATCCTCCACATGTGTGCTTCAAGGACTTTTTCCTGTGTGCAGCAGCTGCATGACTCAGTTGAAAGAACTCTGATTAAAAAAAATGGTGCTGAGTGCACGCTTATAGCCCATCTCTGTGAATTGCATTGCAGGGCTCAGCAGACAGATCCCACTCATACACATTCCTGGATGGCTCATGGATCTGGTATTTTGTGTCAGGAACATCAACTGAGGATGTGGGTTAGATTTCTTTGAAAGAGAGGAAGAGAAGGCCGTGAATTAATCTGTCAAATAAAGTTGCACAACTGTAGATGATCGGTCATTTTAGTCCCTCTTCTGTGTTTGTCCTCCTCACAAGGTTTAACACAAAACTGCCAACAGTGAACTTATGCCGTCTGGCAGTTTACAAGCTTGTCTAAAGAGCAGCAGCTTTTAAATGTTGCTGTGACTGACGAATTCACTGCATTCAGTCCAGGAGAAAAGCCTCTTTGATTTTGTTGGAAGAAAGTGGAGGACGAGGATGATATGGGTATGAAGGACTGGACAGAGGTCTCAGGTAGAAAAGGACAAGAACGAGTGAGGATGAAAGTTTGGTTGGAACGATAAGGTGGAAATGGGTGATAGGTGAAATCAGTTCAGATGAAGGAAGTGCTGTAGTTTGGAAGAAGATAGCAAGAGAGGAATTCAAACTAATATTGACGTTTAGGAAGGAGGATGAGAACATACAGTTATGTTTAATTGTGGTATCAAAGATACCTTCAACATAAAGTCCACTTTACTCTAGTTTCATGAAAATTAGAGCTGATTGTGAACACTCATGACAATTCAAGTCAAGCTACACAAAGTGGGTGAAGGAAACCGGAAGTCAGAGCAGGAAACAGAATCGAACATCCGGAACTTTCTAAGAGCTGCTGCGAGTAGCTTTTGCCGTTATATATGTCTGAACTGTTGAAAATCTGTGTTGATTTTGTTACACTGACTCATTAACATAACTGATTTTCATCTGTACAAATGAACTGATTTTAAATGAAAGCATATTTACTTAGATTATGTGGCTTTTTGATACCAAATAATAATAAAGTTTATAATGCCCTCTTTCATGTAACTGTGGGCACTCTGGGGTTTCTATAACCTGGTTGTCAGAAACTTCCCACACTGTCAAGTTTGTGATCACTGTGGTTGATGCTGCTGCTGATTGGTTGTGGTGGCGGTGGAGCTTGTGGTGGGCCTGTAGATGTTTTTTTTTTTTTTTTTCTTCTCAATCTGATCTCCCTGTTGGAGCTCAGTCTGGGGGGAGTTATTTTTTCCTCCTTATCTTTCCTCATGTTGTGCTTTTCCATTGTTATACCTCTCTGACCTGTCTTCCCCATGTGATGTTTTTGTGTAATGTATGTATGATTGGAGGGAAAGATGGCGCCGCCATTGCGTGCAATAGGTCGGCAGCCTTAACATGAAATTTCTCACTTGTGGGACTAATAAAGGTATCTTATCTTATAATGCCAAGACTCTGGTCCTCAAACATTCTGTCACTGTGAGCTTAAATGGTTAAAGGAGTGACATGCATTCATGAATCTGTCCATAGTCACAAATAATCCAATCACAAATAATCCAACTATTTTTCAGGCTTTGTTGCAGAGCAGGTGTTCAGTCACAGGCCTACTTTATAAAATGATTTAGAGTGTGGGCAAATTAAGTATGAGAGGAGGTTTAGCAGCTGGACATTTCACAAATTAAATGTAGTTTTATTTATATGGCACCAAATATCTTAGTGTAGTGATTAAAACCACACAATAACCGTCAAGCGCCTTTATACTATTCATACATTCATACATGCTCTAAAACAAACTAGGGAGAAAAATGCAACAAAAAAAGAGAAAGAGGAAAAAGCAGTGACACAATCACATGTACAGCCAGTCTTGTAGGAGACAATACAATATAAATTACATTTCAATGCATAAATATCCCTTTTTAATGTCAAATATATTAAATTACCATCACTCCTACATCCACAAAATCATCTCAGGCTCTTTGCCTTCACAAATCACCCTTGTTCACAGCCACTAATCAGCACAAAGGAGAGAAGAAGAGCACATGCTACTACTTTTATACCCTCCCTTTCATCCCCTGGGTCCTAAAGCCTTCCCAATTACAGCATTTGTAACTTGCGACATAATGGCAAGTCACACCAATATACCCATCTATGCTAATGCAAGGCCACATGTCAGCTGGACTAACAAAATCCCCCTTCTGTAGGTCAGCCGTGGCTTTCTCCTTGATGTTGCTGTCCTTGTCCTCCACCACTTCCTTGAGTGTCTTTCTCGATGGAAGGATAAAGGTGGGGTCATGCTTTTAGACGAAGGCCCTGAAAGCTTTCATTCTCTCCAAAGAGCTGCAAATCCTCCACAAGAAATACAGCAGAGCCTCATCCAACCCGGTCTTTCTGACTTTCACAGTAGAAAATAGACTACATTCAAAAGGGTTAAATTAAGTAACTCCAACTTCAAACATTTGTTTAGGGTACGATCCTAAAACACAACAAAGAAACAAACTTAGCAATGGCTTTACATCACATCCACTTTTCATGCTGTCAAGCTGACTGTGACATCACTGGTCTAGCCCAATCATCTTTCTGCCACCCTTCTTCAGGACAATCAGCCTTCATTCCATGTACTTTAAATCTCCCATCTGTCATTCTCCCTTGCAGACCCATTTGTGCAACCCACCTCCTCCCCATCACCTCCTCTCTCTCGTCACTCAGGCTCCACTTAAGCCTCCATCTTCATGTCCACCACCAGGATCTAGAGTCTGTAGGACATGCTCTAATCCCCATCACCGCTGGGATTCTGTTCTGCTGCGATGGGTCATCAGAGTCTAACCTCAAACTGAATTCTGTACATCAATTAATCATCTCCAGTTCCTTCAAATGATCTCTCATATTGAAATATATGGGACCTTCACTTGTTGTTGTTTGATGATGTTTACATTTATTCACTGAATTAAACTGACTGAGTATAGTGTCAGTGTTGGGGATGGACATCAGCCAGGATAGCTTGTGAGACTGATGACATCCACAAACAGCAGCAGGTCAGTATTATTACTAATGACTTATTATTGGTGGGGATGGTTATCATTATGATACCGATGTTTTTGGTGTCATTGTTAATGACTTATTCTCTCAGTGCGATCATAATATGCTTGCATGTAAGTATGTATGTACATGCATTTTGGACTGATAGAACCAATGTTACCCTACACCCTTCCCATTTGCATGTTTTGAAGGGTGTGGTTGTTATTTTGTTTTTGAAAGAAGAATGGAAAGAAAAGCACACCAAGACATGGGTCTTTGTCTCTGACCACAGGACGGAGTCAAAGACTCATGAATCTCTGCGGTTATTTTCTCAGCAGTCCACACACACAGAGTGTCTTCAAGTAGTTTTATTGATTTATTTATAGGGCTATTACATGCTATACTATATCGGATACCTCCAAACATGGGTTATTACTAGAGTGCAGCAAAGGAGATATCTATGGTCAGCTCTGGGAAGTTGTTTTTGACACACAAGAAGTGACCAAACAGATGGATGCAAAGTAATAGTAAGGGATCAATAAAGTATTCTGATTCTGATTCTAAATGTTTTAGAAAGCCTACCAGTATTATGGCTTTCTATTGTCTTTCTCTCTCAGGTAATTTCATTCATGGGAAACAAATGCTGTTGCACATATATCAATATTTATTAAATATACAATTACAGTAAAAATACAATTACTTCATATATGATACAGCCAAAGACTGTATCAGGAAAGCAGAAATAGTAGAAGCTGATTTAACAAAATAATTCAACACTGTAGGAAAGCTTTTATTTGCATTCCGGAGGAGATTTAGATCAATAACCCCTTTCAAGCATGATGTAAAGTATAAAACATATATAAAATTAATAAATATATACAACAACTGGAACGCACACCGAACGT
Source organism: Haplochromis burtoni (assembly GCF_018398535.1). Lineage (NCBI taxonomy): Eukaryota > Metazoa > Chordata > Actinopteri > Cichliformes > Cichlidae > Haplochromis > Haplochromis burtoni. Next base: position 5,325 of record NW_024582628.1, read on the forward strand.
TAACCTACAGTATCATAAACTGCCTTGAGTCAAGGTCGAATTATGAGGTTGCCAATCAACCAAAATTGAGAAACCTGAAATTTTTTTTGAAAATAAAAAAATAAATACACCTGAATTAAACAACACAGAAATTAATCCCAAGAGAGGGGAAAAACAGACATCAAGACTTCAAATATAATATCACTTGAATACAGAAACGGGCATCGGTGGTCAAAACCCATTCCTATCCGAGCGACTCTTCCGCCACAGATAAATGGCCAACAACACTGAAAGACAAACGGTAACAGATTTGACCTGAGCGGAAAAACTAGAACATCTTCAATTTGCAGTAGAAAAGGTTTTCAGGCGTTTTTAAGAAATTGTGTCCAGGTTTGAAGAAAAAGCCAACTTACCAGCAAGAATACCGGGTATCAGCAGGGAAAGTACTATTGGAAAGACACTGTGTGGTGGAGGATTACTGAGGCTCACTGTCTTGTCACCATACTTTATCTAGAAAACACAAAAACGCATTTCACAGAGGGACGTCTCAACAGAGCACTGGGTCACAGTATTTCCTCTATTACTACCATTTTGAAAGAAATATATCAATTTGAAAACGACTGTAGAGAACTGTTGTTATCTCTATGTCTGTTTCATGTTCCTTCCTTTCATGTCCCAGATTCATCTCTGTCTTGTCTTCAGCGTCTATTGTGGAAGTCTTGTCTCTGTGTTTATTTACCTCCCAGCGGTGTCTCTGTTTAGTTTTTTCAGGTTCACATTCTCACCGTTTCCTTCCTGTTTTATTTTGATAGTCCCGTGTACATTATATTCAGTTTTGCTTACTATGTCTCATTACTTCAGTCTTCACGTGGTCTTTGTTTGGTTCTCCCCACAAGCTGTGTGATCCATGGGCTCTTGTTGGAGGCCAGTCTGTGAGTTACTGGTTTTCATTCTTACCTGAGCTATTTTGAATAGCACATTTTGAGCTCTTAAGCAATAAAGCTATTCTGAAGTTTGTGTTCGTGAGTTTTGAGTCCTGCATTTTTGTCCCACCCTGCCTGCCGCATAGCAAAACCTGACATAAAAGGATTGATTCTCATTAGCTTTTCCCTCACTTGTTGTACTGTTTCCGTTCAGGTTGCCAGCCCTCACCTGCTGCCTTCCTGGTGGTGCTCCAGTTTCTCCCAGCGTCCTAGCCTCTTGCTCTCCTGAAGCTTCTAGTGCGATCCCCGTCTTCCATAGGTCACTTGCAGTTTCACCCCGTCTTTCAGATGGATGCTTATTTTGGTATAGGCTGTTTCTTCTGGTATGCCAAATATGTGGATGTTGCTTCTTCACGATCTTGCTCAAGGTCGGTTATTTTTTCTTGCATCTGCTGTGTGTGGCTCAACAACATCACAAGGGCCTCGTTAGCTTCTTTGTGCCACTTTCCTAATTCTGTCACCCAGCACGGCATTTTGTTAAGTTTTGCTATTTCTTCTTGAATCGTTTCCTGAATTTCTCCAAATTTCCTTTTCATAGCATAACTGATGCACGTTAGTTCTTTTTTCACTTCACTTTTGACTTCAGCTTTGAATATTTTTAGTTTTTGTGGGAGACTCTGCATGGTCACTGTGCTGTCTTCATGCCTGTGTCCATCTGTCCCGTTGTCTCTCTTCATCCCTTTTCAGCTTGGTTAGCATTTCGTCAGCTTTCTTTGGTTTCTTCTTTTGTTTTCCTCACGCGCATGCATCATTTGAACCGTGTCAGTATTTTTTAAAGTCAGTTCTTCCCAGTCAGTCACGTCTCCCTGTCACTGTTAGTTACTGTTGTCTCTGTGCTCCATGTTCTGTTTCTGAGCCCTCCTTGTGTTCCTGGTGTCTTGTCTCTAGTGAAGGTTTAGTTTTTCTGTCTCATGTAGTCTCCGTGTGCTATGTGCTTGGGTCTAAACCTGCCATGTTCCACGTCTCTGTGTCAAGTCTGCTTATGTCTCATGCTTCCTGTTTTACTTTGATAGTCCTTGTCCTATGCCAGTGTATCTAGTTTTGCTTCCCTTTGTCTCATTATGTCTGATTAGTCCCAGCTGTGTTTCCCTCCTGTTTCTCATTCCCTCCTCGTGTATTTAAACCCTGTGTTTGCCTTTTGTCACGTCGTACCCTCATGGCTGTGTGATTCTCTGTGTGTTTGGTTCATTAGGTTTCCCAGTTTAGTTTTGCATTGTTTATTTATTCAGCAAATAAAGCTGTTTTCTGAGTTTTGCCTAAAAGTCTGCATTTGGGTCCTTTCCTGCCTGCCACACACGACCATTTCATGACATTTTTAAAGGCAAATAGCGCTGATTTGATCTTTTCTTCTGCTAATTGTATTTTAAAGCTCAAAAAAAACCAAAAAAACAGTAATTTGAAAACATATTTATGTATTTATGGTGTAAATTGTTAGCACAGTACTACACTTCTGAGGACTTTGTAAGATAATAGAGATGTTGTGATGTTATACCTATTATCACATTAATCACACTTAAAAGAAAGATTTACCTTTAAGTCGTAAAATTCTGTGTTGGGTGGCCTTTTAATCCGACAGATAAATGAATCCATCTCTTTGGCCTCCAGGATACAGGGGTGTTCCTGTTTGTCTTGAACGCCCCACACTGATAACTCTTCTTTTGACATCTCCAGGTTGTCTGACTTTTTCTGAAACAACAACAGAAGTCTGACCTTCAGTGAGCTGATGTCATATGTTAGTAGATTGTTTCAACAGACGCAACATTACCTGTATGGTGACGCGTACATCTTCCCCTGTTCTTATAGCCGTGAAGCTGGTAAACTCAGGGTCCGGATAGTAGGTGATGTTTGTGGAGCAGGCCAAGGTTTGATTGGCTACTTTCAAAGACACACTGCTGCTCAAAGTTTTTTCAGCTGCAGGTGTGTCATAGGTGAGACTCTGCAAGGACATTGACTGTATAACACAGAATGTATTTAGTGTGTGGACAGTACAGCAAGCAGATGATGATGTCAAGGTAAACCAAGCACAAACACATTTCCAAAAGAGCTGGAATGCTTACATCACCTTATTTTGTTGAGCATAAAGTGCATCCAGGAAGTATTCACAGCACTTCACTTGTTCCACATTTTGTCATGTTTATTCCAAAAATTCCAGCAGCTATTCCTTATTCCAAAATGGATAAAATTCACTTTCAAGACTCTACACACAGTGTACCACAGTGACAAAGTGAATGATAGTTGTTTGAACTTATTGCAAATATAGTTTTTTAAATTAAGAATATAACATATACATAAGTATTTCCAGCCTTTTCCATGACATTAAAAATCAGTTATCTAATTTTGATTCAGTCAAAATCAGATCATCTGTCAGATGTTTTTACATCTCGACTGAAGTCCACCTGTGGTAAATTCACTTGGTTTGATGTGATTTGGAAAGGCGCACATCTGTCTATATAAGGTCCCATAGTGGACAACGCATGTCAGAGCACATGTAGACCTCTGAGACAGGATTGTATAGAGGTGCAGATGTGGGGAAGGGTACAGAAAAGGTCCCAATGAGCAAAAATGCTGGCCTCTTGTATGGAACCACGGGGACTTCATAGTTCTGGCGGCCTGGCCAATCTGAGTCGGGTTATAAGGGCCACAGTCAGGCAGGAGAACCTTCCAGAAGGACAATCATTTCTGCAGCACCTGAAGAACTCTCAGACCATGAGAACAAAACTCTTCGGTGTGATGAAACAAAGATGGAACTCTTTGGCTTAAATGCAAAGTGTTGGGAGGAAACTAGCACTGCTCATCACCTGCTCATCACCTGGCCGATACTATCCCTACAGTGAAGCATGGTGGTGGCAGAATAATGGTTAGGGTTGAGATGAGATGAATGCAGCGACATGCTGTGACATCCTTGATGATAACCTGCACCAGAGCACTCTGGACATCAGATTGAGGAGGATGCTCATCTTTTGGCAGGAAAACAATGCTAAGCACACAGTCAGGATAACAAAGGAGTGGCTTCAGGACAGTCTGTGAATGTCCTTGGGTGACCCAATTTAGAGCCCAGACCCAACTGAACCTCTCTGAAAATGGCTGTGCACCGATCCTCATCATCCAACCTGATGAGCTGGAGAGGTTCTGCAAAAAACAATGGGAGAGATTTCCCAAAAATAGTTGTGCCAAGCTCATAGTATCATAATCTAAAACAGTTAGGTCTGTAATTGCTGCCAGAGGTGCTTCAACAAAGTGCTGAGCAAAGGCTGAGAATACTTACATGTTATCTTTTTGTTTTTGATAAATTTGCAGGAATTCCAAGCAAATTTATTTCATTTACCGGTAGTATTTTTTCGGGTAATGTTTCTAGAATTTTAAATGAAAAATGAATTGAATCCATTTTGGAATGAGGGTGGAACAACTGCAGCGCTCTGAATACTTCCTGGAAGCACGGAGCCTTCAGGAATTCTTGACTAAGAAACTAGAAATATTTACATTTAAGTTGTGTTAAAACTGTAGCTGTAATAAATGTCAGACTGTAAATCCAAAATCCTCTTCCTTCCTGCTGCACTGAACCATCTTTCTGACCCTCACTTTCATTTTCTCATTCATATATTCAACAGAAAAGGACACACCAGAGTGCATTAAAGAGATAATGATCGGGAATTTGTCTTCTCAAACATGAAAACCTATTTTGACGTAAGCTCATTGTTAACATGAACACTCTTGTAATTAATCGTTCATCTAGACAAAGACGCCAATCGGTTACTCTTTCAGTCACAGCTAATCTGTCTGAAACTTTGTTCACCGAGTGTTTCCCAGGTTTCCCAAGCTAGTGAGTCCATCAACTCAGAGCAGAATGTTAGACTGACGTATTCAATTTATAATAAACAGTCCCATTTCCACTGTGTGTGTCTGCAGACCTGATAGCTGCTGTTTCTGGGAAGCTTGACGTCCTGCTTGGTGTGGCTGTGTTTCACTCCTTCAGCAACCTCCAGGTGTGACCCCATGAGTGTGAGCTTCCTCTTCCCACTGCAAAACACAGAGCAGCATTTATGCAGAGCAGAAAATATGAAAGACTCTTGATCACAGAGAAGTGAGTCATCCTTGGATCCAGCAGATCTCACTTAAGAATAACGAGAAGCTTATTGTTTGATGGACCAGAAAAATAACCATCTGTCTATTTTCTTTCCTGCCAACCTGTTATATTTGTAATAAATAAATAAAACTAATGTAGTTTTCGATTCGGATGATTAACACCACCTTGACTATCTGCCTCAGGAAGACTCCCCACTTCACTAGCTGGGCCCACGTCCTCATTTTAGGTTTGACAGCGTTGTAGTAGGTAAAAGCGAAGACATGAACAGAACTGAAGCTGGGGGAAGGCCTCGAAGGGGACTGGCGACGGCTCCCTGGCAGATCCCCGTGTACTAAATAGAAGTGAAGAAGTTAAAGAATGGAGAACAAGGACAGAGGGAGGGTGGTGCATGTAAACGAGAATGAACAGCTTGCAGAACTGGGGGAACCAGAAGGTTGTCATCTATAGACGAGCGTGTTTGGAAGCGTGGTCCTGCTCCTGAAATTACGATACATAATCTCCAATAAAATGATCTGCAGATGATTTTGATTTTGATTAATCAGGTTTGTTATTGCACTTCTTCAGAAGATAATTTCTTAGAGACAGTGTGCTCCATATGTCACATTAAATGAGACATATGGAGCACATATGGCTGGGGGGTCATGGTTTGGTCCTGCCTTCGCTATTGTGGTTGAGGGTAGGAACGGCCTTAGGCGTCTGGGGATTCCCAAAGGTGGCCTCCTCAAAAACAACTATCAGCACAAGTTTCTTTTAATCATAATTGCAAAGAAACTGACACTAAGCAAAGAGTTCAAACTCTTTCTGTAACCTCGGCTTCTGGAAGTTGTGGATCTACGATCAGCAGTTATCACTAACGAATTGTGCAAAACTAATTTTACCTCATCCAGCTGCTGCTTGGAGTAATGTTGCCGCAGGATGGCAATGAGCGGTAAGTGATGTTGGCGTCACCATGGCAACTACCATCGTCTAGGATAACACACACACGGACCACACCTTTGATATCTGTGCTGGGAATGTGGAACGTCAGACTGACGCCAGCGTTGTCCCAAATAGGAGACCTGAGCAAAGACACACAGACTCAGTGACATCATCACGACATGCAGAAAACCTTTTTTTGGTTTTTACTAATTTCGTTGTTTGCACCTTAATTTTTAATGCTTAAGTTATTTTATTGTTTTGTGTGGGAGACTTCATTGTGAATTTCACTGCATGCTGTAAACTGCTGTGTTTTTTTTCTTACTGTGCAGACAACAGTACATTTCTCCGTCTTCTGTTTTACACTCAGAAACCAAACAATCTGCATTTCAAACTGTGCATCATTTGTCCTAATTTCTGCAAGCCTGAGTCTAAAAGCTCCAAAGCCAAAAAAACATAAATAAAAATCAGCGTGTCCAGTAAAAATGAATATTTGTTGTCAATGAAATCTGTATCAGTGTTTTTTAAACTCATTTTTAACTATTTTGCCATCGATAAGTGCGAACTCACATATTCCCAAATTGTAGAATATGGTGGTTTGTTACCAGAAATGGGCAGTAACGCTGTAATCTGATTACTTTTTTCAAGTAACGAGTAAAGTAAGGGATTACTATTGCAAAAACGGTAATTAGATTACCGTTACTTTCCCGTAGGAACGCTGCGTTACTGCGTTACTAAAACCGTGATTTTTTTGCGAGAATGTCTCATGACAGTGACGTAAGCGAGTGCGACGTTCGTGACAACAGCTGTGTGCAGATCAACAATGGATCACATATCGAGTGCAGAGAGAGTATGAGCGTGCAGCGTTTAAAGCGTGGAAGTACTGACCTTACTTTGAGTTTGATTCCATAAAAAGTGACAAAAACATTAGTGTCCGCTGTGCGTGGGAAGAAAACTTCTTTTTACAGCGAAAAAACCCCTAAACTTCCAACAAGCACCGAGTAGCTACGACGTAATGGGAAACTCACAGAGAAACTCGCGGATTCTTCCACTGACCGCGGCACACCTGCACCAGGGTAACCCTCCGCCTACCCCACTCCTGCTTTACAGGTGAAAATAGAGCAACAGGACCGCTGAGTCTTTGACTTTATTTATTTTCTGCTGTGTTTTACTTGCATCTATTTGAAAGACTGAGTGTAAACACAAAAAATATTTTATTTTATGTGCTGGAATGTGCAGAAAATAGGTTTAAATGTTAAACTAATTTCTTCCAGTCAGAGAATGTTGCAGATAATTAAATGTTTGCTTGATGCATAAAGTTAAAAGATTAAAACTAATAAAACAAGTTTTAAAAAGAGACTTTTCCATTGATTACATTTTGTATGATGGATTATGCAGAAAAAGTAGAATTGGGCTGAAAGATCTATCGCTTTATCACCTCTTCAGGTTGTAAATCGTGTTTTTAAAAAGTAACTAAGTAATTAATTACTTTTGAAAATAAGTAATCAGTAAAGTAACGGGATTACTTTTTGGGGAAGTAATCAGTAATTAGTTACTGATTACTTTTTTCAAGTAACTTGACCAACACTGTTTGTTACAGAGATAGGACCAAGTCATTGTTTTGCAAGTCAAAAGTAAGGCTGAAGTTTTTATACTCGAGTCAAGTATCAAGTTCCTGGTAAAGTCTGAAACTTTGAATTTCAAGTCTTTTCAAGTCGTTAAAAGAAAAACGAAAAAAAAAAATGCAATTATATGCTAAAAAAGAGACCACTTATCTCAACACATGATGAAACACGTGAACTTACAAAATATACACAAAGTTATTCTGAAATTGCACCTCTATAAAATGCAGCTCAATTAAACTTAGCTGTAGGAATAGTCTTCCCCTGAATGAAAATTGCAAGAGCAGAACTTCTATTCAGACAAAAACTGCTGAGATTTCCACAGTACAAAACAAAGAACCATTGCAGTAAATGTAGTGCGCTGTGATTGGCATGTCCTCTCTCTCCTGCCTAGTCTGTTTGTGCACATATGTATCTGCATGTGTCTATGTCTGAGTGACAGAGTGTGTGTTCCCTGAGTTCAGGTACAGGACCCAATTTCTGAAACAGACCCCGCTCACCATCCACCGACAATTCTGAGATAACAAGCTGCATGTTAGATGCGCTTGTAGAATTGGATTTAAAATAGCATAACAAAAATATCATAGACGTGAAAGCCAAACAATATCATCAACGTAGCCTGGACAACATTTGCTAGTAAGATGAAGTCAGCTATCACATCGTAGCAAAAGAGAAGCACCACCTACTGTTCTTTATGCAACTTCAAATGTCGGACAAAGTTGGAAGTTGTTCCATCTTCGTCTGTGATTCTCTTCTTGCATGTTTTTGCATATTGCATTTCATTTTTTGTTGACTACTTCGTAGTTTATGTACCTGAAAGAAATTCCTCTTGGCAGCATTTTTGGCTTGAGTGTTTTTTTGTTTGTTTTTTAAAAAAAATCTGGTTAATTTGATTGGCTGTGCAACAGCTCATGCACACAGTACGTAGTGTGGTGAATGAATGAATGAATAAATGGTGCACACTTTTTATATAATATGCTTGTTAAATTTTAGATTTGGAGTAATATAGCAAATCTTTTCAAGCAAACCGGTTCAAGTCCAATTCAAGTCCCAAGTCATTGGTGTAAAAGTCCAAGTCAAGTCACAAGTCTTTTTTCAAGCCATAAAATTAATGACTCGAGTCCGCACCTCTGGTTTGTAATATGGGTGGTGTTCCCCTGGATTAAAATCTGCTCTTTATTCAGTTATTTCTCAGCATCTTAGTGATCTGTACAGTGACTCACTCTTTTGGAGTACATTCAGCATGCGTCTGGATCCTCACTCGTGTTACAAAACCAAGGTTTTGACCTGATAACACCGCATGGTTACTCCCATAGAAAGACACCACACTGGGAGTGATGGAGTAGATCTCCGGCCCCTGGCAGTAACACACAAAAATAATCAGATCGTTTAGTTTCCTTCTGCTGACATCATAACCTCTACTGGATGGGGATAATGAGGATCAGACTCACAGATTTCTTCCCAGACTCCAAATCGTTGCAAGCTCTGTCCTGCGGGAGGGATACAGCACTTAGCATCTGCACAGCACTGTAATCTATCAGGACTGACCTAGGACCTGTTGTAGCTAACGTTAGTTTAGTTCAAAAAGAGGAGTAAACAGAAAACTGCTAATGAAAGTATTGACATTTTTTTTATAATCTAGACATGTAAATCATTGTACTGATGAAGCAATAAGCACTTCTTGAATAACATTTTTTAAGTAAAAAATCGTTCTTTAGCATCTCTGGTGTATGTTTAATAGTTTCATTTTCTACCATCAATCCCATGTTTCTTGCTCAATGTTAAAAGTGATGACTTTAAAATAATGTAGCACAGACTGATATGAAGTATGAAAATCCAGAAAATCAGTCATTAGTACATCAGTCTTTCCTTGGTTAACCCAGGAACAGCTGTTTTTGTTCCATCCACAACCAGCTTTGATGCACTCCTGACACCTGGACAGGAAACATATTGGAGATGAGATGAACAAAATAAAAGGTGTAATCACAAAAAAGATGAGCATGAAGAAGAGACGGGAAACAGCTTTCTTTTTACTCTGACTGTGAGTTGTTTCAGTCATTTAAGGTGATCAGACTTTCTGTGTGTGGGACTAAAAAAGGACCAGATACAGTAACAAGTCACATTGTGTCTAAGTATAAAACATCGTGGACACTGATCTGATATCATAAAAGACAGCTGTGGTTTTGTTATAACTAATGTTTTACTGACATCAGGTGAGAATTACAGGTCGGCAACCAAAACACTGCATAGGATTGTTTGACCGTGTCTTATTGATTTTTACTCACTAAAAACAGGAAAAATATTTTTAAAATCCCATCTCGTCAGGTTTTCTTGCAAACCTCATGTTTTTAATGTAATTAAGTGTACAATTAAGCAGTCAAAATCTGGTATTCTATACTTGAGTAAAAAAACAACATTTCCAATAATGATTTCTTACATTAATTTGATATTTCTAACTCAAGAGAAATACACATAGAAAATGCGAGGAAATAAGGGGGGTCAGTAGGAGGGGGGGTCCGGTGGCAGTGTGAGGACCTCAGATGATCGCGTCCTAACAGGTTTAGTTTGTTCACAGTGAAAGTAAGGAGTCTCAGAAAAATTATGCCGAGTTAATTGGAATAAAATATTGATTTTTTCATCGCGGTTGCGCTTTTTTAAAAAATGTAAATTTCTCTTGTTTTGCAAACAAAACTGTATGTGAAGGAAATGGAGATCATTTTTGGATTCAGCACCCTACAAAACATAAAATTTTACCAAAAATATTCCTTGCAGCTGAAAATTTTTTTTGCAGACGTGTCTGCGCTCACACGTCTGGTGGGACTCGCCGAGACAAGAGGAAAGCAGTCGAGGAATCGAGGATGTGACGACTCTCGTACTTTTCATGTGTCTTTTATCTAATATCTCATTTATTAATTTTATTAATTTCTTATATTTTAGTCTCTGCTTTAATCTTGGCGTGCACTTCAGTGAGAACTGCAGAAACATTCAGTCTGCGTTATTCTGCAGGAATTACAGGAAAACAGCTGATGTTCTGACTACAGCTGAATTTAGGAAGCTGTGTTAGTTTACTGTGCTGACTAACAACATCTAACAATAATGATGATGTTGCTCTGGGGAAACTCCAGACCACAGCACATTGCGAGTGCTCACTTGATAAAAATTCCTGTCTAAAAAGTCTCTGTACACCTCCAGACGTCCTTTTTGTCTTGACGATGGCTATACTACACCAAAATAAAGACCACTCGCTAACAACGTCTGATACAGTTTCATCCAATTATTAAACCTTTCTAGCTTTGGTCATGAAGGTTTCATTCTCTCTGATTTCTAACCGTGACCTGATTGTCTGATCTGTCTGATGTACTGTAGTCTGTCCGCAGTGAGTCGTTGAATTCTTTCTGACATTGATGGACTTACAACGTGAAAATTGGCGTTCCCCTGATGTTAGAGCAGTCGTTTAACCTCAGTCGTTGTGACAGCGGTGATGTCCCAAGTCTGAATTTTACTGTGACATCAAGACCTGTAAATTAAAAAAAAAAAAAAAAACTTATGATGAATGTTAGTGTCTCTGTTATTAGTGATACGTCTGTTTTAATGAGCTGAGCCAGTATATAATAATAAACAGAGTCAGAGAACCTCTATCATTATATCTGAGTATAATATATTTTCTTATGTTGGCAAATGTTGCAAATCAATAAACAACTTTTCCTGTGAAGTGTTTTTAATTCTTGGAATTATTTCTGAAAAGCCACTGACCATCAGCAGGAAGTGTACGATCGGACAGGATGCAGGTGCATTGTGGGAACTGTGGAGGAGGGCTATTCGAAACACAAATCGAGCCGGACCTTGAAGCAAACTGACAGGCAAACCTCGATGACACTTCTTCACCCACAGTCAGGTGTGCGTGGACTTTTAGTGAGATCTGAAAATGAAGAACAAAAGTGACAAATAACTGAAAGCCACAAATGGTTACAGTCCCGAGTGTGTTTGTAAGCTGCACCTGTCCGTTTGTGTCCTTTTCCACTCTGTGGGAAATCATTTTGTGTTGGGACTCATCAGGAATGGACAGCCAGTCTGAATCTGTGCAGTCATCTTCAAAGGTGCAGCTACGAGAAGAAAAAGAAATGATCACCAAGTTCAGGATTGTTTGAAGACGTCAGCTGCACGTGTTGTTTCTCTCACCTGCGTTTAGAGCTACACCACACACAGTATGGATCCTGTGCAGACCAACACTGCTCCAGATTTGTGTACGTGCTGCACTTCGACACAGGAACTCGCTTTATCTAGAACAACAAACACTGTAAAATGCAGCACAGGTACATGTGACTTTCAGATAATCTGTAAAATATATAAGTACCTGGTTACTAAATGGCACATACACATGTTTCTGATCCACTGGATCCAGATGTAATTTGGGAAACACTTTGCGGTCATCACTGGTCCTGTAGAGCACCGTGGGACAGCCAGCGTGATAGTTCCTGTCCACAGACAGCTGACAACAAGAAGGAGGTTTTGCCAAGTTTGCCTTTGAACACTGGGTTAAAACTAATAACGGGATCACACCAGAAATAAAAAACAATGTGTAGAAAACACTGCTACTGTTTTAGAGAACTCTTTGTTGCTGCCTAATTTCATCACATCCTCCAACTGTCATTGTGTTGCTCAGTGTATGAGTCAGAGTGATTAAATTTCTGACCCCATGAAAAATTTCTTGTAGTCACAAAATATATTTGGGTCTTAAAATGAAGGTGACGCAGCTTTTTAAATGTAAATTAACAGCTTTAATAATAGCTGTAAATACGCTTTTTAAGCTTTGTCTCCAAAAACAGACAATATGAAAAATAGGATAAACATGAATTCAGGATACTCAGGCGTAAAGAAATGTGTAGAGATGTCATGGTGAGTGTGAGAGTGCAAGGGAAACAAAAGGTGATAAGATATTAAAATGATCAGACACTGACATGAGACCAGTGGAACATGTGGGAGTCCACCGTGAGTCAGCAGCTCTGGTGTGATAGTTTTTCTGTTTGGTCCCCTCTGCAGACCTGATCACAAGGCACCAACCTCGAGGATGATCTCAAAACAACCCCCAGATCCAAGTTAAAGAAACCCGGTCTACAAGCTGGTTGGCGGTCATGTTACAGTGATACCGCCAACTTTTGAGGGTTGTACAGATTGGGTCATATCAGCACAGACATTTAAAAAATACATTTAATTTTAAATAGTACAAAGACAATAAATACATTTTTTGAACCAAAGCAAATGTAATAAAAAAAATGAACACTGACCATTATATCCTTTTTTTGAACTGGATGCCAATACATTTTTTTTTTAAGTTACAAAAACAGGAACAAAATTTAAAAAAAGAAAAATATTAGTGGAACATCTCACAACTCATTAAAAGTTTATAGAGATTAAAACCAGTTCAGAGTCCACTTCTAAGGCCTGTAAGAGCTATATTGTAGGTGTTACCGTAAAGTTGAACCTGTTTTTGGCTGGATTGTTTTCAACCAGGTCATATTTTGTTTATATTTCAGGTCCTTTTAATATGTCTGCTGTTTACCTCAGCAATACACCACATCTAATTACTCTGGAGGAGGCTGTAAAACTTTGTGAAAGTCCGTTTGGAGTCCATAAGTCAGTAAAGCTCAGTTATGGCAGTGATAATGAGACGAGTGCTTGAGGATATCCTGACCTTTTCTGTAGGTGAGTGCTGCTAGTTTTGCTGCTTTTAGCAGCTGTTAGCCTCTTTTAGCTGCTGTTAGCCTAAATTGGGAAACTTTCTTTGAAGTGGATCTAATACTGTTGATCTCAGACACTTAATGAAGAAACTCTAATATGATGTGAGAATGTTATCAAACTTTAAAGTGTGATTTTTAGGACTATTGAGCCTAAAATAGCTGGCATAATCTCACCTGATAACCACCTGTTGTTGTTTAGCTGCCACAAATAAACGCTTCATTCTCTGTATTTTTAATGGATGATGTCTAAGTTCATAAGAATGTATCACTTTGGTTGAAGACGTAATGGCACACTTTCTTGTATAACTGATGAGCACAACGTTCTTTTTTCTATTAAATTACCTAAAAATACGTCATGTACCTTTAAAAGAAGATAACATAAGGTCTGAGAAAGTGGACATCTTTTATTGTTTGTGATCAGTTCACTTTCTTTGCATGTATGAACACAAATGTCATACTGCGACCATAATGACATTTAACTGACAAACATTTTATATTGCAATTAAGCCAAATAAAGTATTACAGTTGGTATCCATGCTAAAGGTCTGGGTGTTAAAAATGATGGTGAGGGTAACATGGAGCCTCATGGCAGCATTTCAAATGTTGAAACAAACACTTCCATTAAACTCTCAGATCGATTAAGCAATGTCTCAGAGTGCAGAAAATCTGTCTCCTCCTCTTCTCGTATTCAACCACAAACAGAAATGAATGCACTCATGATCCATGCTGCTTCCTTAGAAGAAGCCATGCTCTATATAGCAGAATGACTAAGAAGCAGAAAAGAACAGTTTTGCAATAAAATAGAAATATCTGCAGCAAACAGCAGTGGTGCTGAATGCTGAGATCATGGCAACGTTTCAGAAGCCCACTCAGATGTAATGGTGTCATATTTCTAAACAGGATCAGCACGAATGCTGCAAGATAGTGACCGGAGAAGGAGTCGTGTCATCAGAAACATTTACTGTCTGCCAGCATCCAGTTAGAAAAACACTTTAGAACACTTTACTCTTTACTCCGTCGAATTCCTCTAGAATTAATTCTAGAGACAGTTGTGACAGTTACACAGTAGTGTAAGGAATTTATAGTATTGTGTAACTTCAGGTAATATAGAAGAAAAGAGACACAAATTAAATTATTAGCAATTTTAAGTAATGCAAAAATAATTTTAAGCAGTAAGTAATTTACAGGTGTTTTAGTGGAAAAAGATATACAATGTATATAAGACCCCCCTCTGCCTCCCTGTGGGTTGGTATGTCTGTGTTCTTTCTCAAGATTGGCTCTTCTACAAGAGGCCTGGGAATCTGGGGGCAGTGCTTAGCTTAGCTGTCCCAAGGACTGTACTCTTCTGAACAGAGATCTCTGATGTTGTGCCTGGAATCTACTGAAGCCGTTCTTCCAATTTGGGGGTTACAACTCCTAATGCTCCTGTTACCACTGAGAGCACTTTGGCATTTCTCTTTTTTCTCACTCTCCTTCCTGATCTTGCTGTCTGCCAGGATGTGGCAAACCCAGCGGTTATTCAAAAGAAAACAATTGCATTTTTTTGTTCCTTGTCAACCACCACATTGTCTGGTTGGTTTCCATTGGATCTTGGGGACTTCAAGTGGGGAAAAGATCTTCCTGTACACTATCCCAGGCACTTGGTTGTGCTTCTCAGTGTACACAGCTTTCATCTTACATCCTGCTACTTTGTGCTGAATAGTCACTGGGGTACCTTTGGCCAGCCTGCAACTTGGGTCCTGTCAGGTGTAGTGGACTCCTCCTTCTGGTGTTGGCCAGAGGGGCCGATGGCGCGATATGGCAGCCTCGCTTCTGTCAGTCTGCCCCAGGGCAGCTGTGGCTACAACCGTAGCTGCCTCCACCAGTGTGTGAATGTGAGAGTGAATGAATAGTGGCATTGTAAAGCGCTTTGGGTGCCTTGAAAAGCGCTATACAAATCCAATCCATTATTATTATTATTATTATTATTACATGATCATGGCAGCACAAGAACAACCATAACTACAAGATCAGAGGCCGTGTCCTTTAAGCTGGCCTTTTTACCGGCTGGCAGGATTTCACTTTGTCTACCTGTCAGTGGTACGGCCTATGCAGGGGTTTGGTCGTCCAGGATAGTTCCTCCTCCTGTTCCTCATTAACATGTGTCTTCAACTGCCGAGGCAGTCTTGAAGCAGTTAGTCTTTAGGGACCACCTCTCTGATGTATTTGAGGATGCTCCATGTTCCATTCTGGCTCTGACACTCGCTGATACTCACCCTCCCGCTTCCCATTGCTAGTAACATGGAGATATCTGTACATTGTGAGGAGTTTTCGTATTTTGATTTCAGTGGCATCCTCCTCCTCCTATGGCCAGCTTATTATTCTATCTGGGTGTCTAATGACTGTCAGGGCCTATGTATTTGTAGTTTTAATCCCAACACTTTACCACTCAGTTGGCTGCTCAGTACATATCTTGTCTACTTGAGGTACTTGACTGTGGCTGACCTTTGTGCATTTCTGTCATGTTTCCTGTTGACCTGTGGGATATCCAGGTACTTGTATCCTTTATGTCTGCTTCTCTGCCCTCTGGCAACTCCATCACCTTCACTCTCTTTGCAATCATTCATTGTAAAGGAGCTGACTGATGATCGCTTCACTCCTGAATTAATGTCCGTATCAGCTCTCTGCAATAAGCTGTCTTAGAGGGTTGAGGTCTATGCAAAAGCAGTAGGTACAGTGCATCACCTAGATATGTTTGAAACTTTATGGTGACATGAGTGATTGCCTTTGGGGTTGTTGAATGAATGTTCTTAGTGCACTGTTAGTCTGATACAGTGCCAAGCACTCCAGTGTTTGCGTGTGGGGCACTGAGTGTAGGCTTTCTTGTAGTCAGTGCAGCGGTGTTTAGGGTGGTCTGCCTGGTCTAAGAGCCTTGGTGCACTGCTCTGTCAAACAGGAGTAGATGCCTTCATCCTGTTTTTCTTTCTGAGCAAGTGTTCACTTGCCTTTCATGGAATCCTGCTAGCGACTTCAGCCAGTTCTTCTTCTTCCAGTATTACTCAGTTGTAGTTCAGGGTGCATCTGTTCCATGTTATTACTTCGTTGTAGCTGGGAGAACAGAACTGGAGCTTTGGAGAACAGACCATTTATTGTTTATTTCTTCAGCTTAGTGGCTTGAGCTGTGAGCCTTTGTTTGGCAGCTTTCAGAGTCGCACTTATGTACTTATATTGTACTTCATATTCATCTATTCATCATGCTTCTCATTGAACCATTCTGCATCTCAGTAAACTGACTAACATTGTTCCAGACTTCCTTGATTGTGGTTTCAAGCTTTCTTCCCTTCCTATATAGATGTTTGACCTGACACTCATGTGCTTCTCAGATTACTGTGGTAATATGAGCTCACTGTTTCACATTTGTAAACTGTGCCAGTGAATCGGGGCAGTCTGTCTTGTTTGGGTGGCTACCCTAAGTCAGAGATTCATCTGCTGAAAATCACTTCACTAACTGACATCAGTAGCATCTATCTAACTTTGGAGGAGGGGCAAGAGAACTCAGTTAATCTTTGGCTTTATTAGATCACAGTAAAATGCAAGAGACTATGGCAGAGGAAGGCATTACATGGAGCTGCATCCCTCCATCCATTAAAGCCATTAAGCTACTATTATAATTTATACATGAGCGTAAATGCACCCTGAAAGAAAATACTTTAGTAAATATAGTAAATATTGTGTCAAGCAAGCACAATATGATTCTTTAACGATGTGAGTGAGCTGTCAATACAGAATCTCTGCTGAATAGGGTTTTTTTGTCAACTACATGAAAGCAGGTGGAGGATGATGAGTGATGGAGGAGAATCCAAGCAGAAGGCAGTGTTAGATACATATTTCTATTAACTGATATCTATTACTTAATACACACCTTAATGAGCTGCCCGTCTCCTGTCCCAATGAAGAAAACCATCCAGCCTCTCTGCCTCACTGCCAGCACAGAGGTCATGGAGCTGTGCCTGAAGAGCACTGCCTTCGGTTTCAGGATCTTTGGCTGAAAAACAGGCAACCAGCAGATCGGATATTTACAAATAACTAACCAGAAGAAGTACTGAAAGTACCTGATATAGAAATAGCATCTCATTACTCAAAGTCTAAAAAAAGCCTTGTGTTGTTGTGCCATCAAAGTGACCTCTATTTATTCACTTTGTATTTCTGTCTTGTCAAAAAATTAAGTGCTAGCAAATACTTCGTAGTGCCAGTTGAAAATTAAGAAGTACATAATATGGCAACATGTCACGTGTACTGTTTTAGGGTTTTTTCTTTTCTTTTCTTTTCTTACATCATGTGTACAGTTTAAAAATTAGCCTTAAAGAATCAATGGAACTAAACTTGTTTATAGATCATTTCTGTTTATATACATTTACTTAATTGAATACTAATTAGATGCAGTTTCACACACAACACGTCTTGTCTAAACAGAATGATCTCCCATCCACAGCTGCTAAAATCCAGAGAGTTGTGCTGGTCAGCAGCTGCAGCAACATGGTTTTTACTTACAGTTTGGAAAACTAATATTCTGATAATGAATCAATATGAGGTCCTATGAATGCACAGCAGCAACTCTACAGAAGGCTTAAGCTGGTCTGTATACTTTATGGTTTTTAATAAATCAAACATCAGTACTTTAAATACCTCAGAATCCTCATTCAGTCATGACTTTTAGTTCATTTTTTGCAATATGAGGCCCTGGATTTTTTTCTGTTTTCTAAAGTCTAAATTTTTAAAACTTTTAACGGAATATTTTGTGCCATTTATTTGATTCGTCGCTGTTATTTTAGTTCCACCATAATTATTTTTTGTTTAGTTTAATAATACAGTAGATTGTGCCCCTGCACATTTCTTACAGTTGTTATGTCTTTTTGATGCCACATAACAATGACTTAATGCTACTTTCTACAAACCAGAGAAAAAATGGGACAGGTGGAAACAGTTTCAACACAAAAAATAACCATTAAAAAATAAACTTAAGTTATTCAGCGACCCACCGTCGCTTCTGTTGGCGCAGAGGTGTAGAAGTCTGGATCGCTGTCGGTGTTCGTGCTGTAATCAGGGCTGATGTCAAACACCATCAGCTCGGTGTCGGTGTCTCCTCCATCGATACTGAACACGCCGCTCCAAAGCACCGGCTGCTCCCCCGGGATGACCGAGGAGGCCACGAGTCTGCTGCGTTCACCGTTAGAGACACTGAGAGTCGCGCCCCGCAGAGACCTGAGTGTGTCAGTTTTACTTTTATCGCCTTCGAGCCAAATGAGACGGACTCTGTTTGTTCGAGCTGAGAGCACGTTGGAGAACAGATAGATGGTTGAACTGATCTGAAACCCGTCAACAAACTCCACATCACCTTTACTTTGGATCCCAGGTGTGCCTGAAGCTCCATCAGTCACAGAAAAAATACCTCCACCCTGTTTGTTATCCGTATTCTGAAGCTTGACAGCCTGCTGATTGATACCACACTTGTTGTTTTCGGGCTGGTCTTTGTTTTGTTGGATCGCGGTCAGAATGTAAGCGTCAGTCTGAGTTTTCTTCTTCACATCCACCAGAAAGCTGACAGACCTGCTGCTGTTCTTCAGAGGTCCCACCTGGAAGTGTTCCCTGTACAGAAGGTTGGAGATGTTCTTCAGGTCCAGAATCTCGCAGTAACCGCAGTCATCGTCAGTCACACCGCAGCTGATCAGAGAGTCATTCTTTGTGAAAGGCAACAGCACGTTGATGCTGAAAGTTGCGTTCCACTCAGCTGCCTCAGAAACCCGGTAAAACTGGACATCATCCTGCTGGTTTCCGGTCTTTAAGATTCCTCTCTGGGTCAGACTGTTGATCAGACTCAGGCCGTGGCTCAGCTGGTACAGCCTCTCCTTTGTGGCGACGTAAAGTGTGTTTGAGGTCACGGCGAACTGACGGATGTCTCCATTAAACGTGAAGCCTCCATCCTCCTCCAGGCACAAACCCGGTTCTCCGCAGAGAACAGAAAGCAGAGCGAGCAGCAGGATCATCTTGAACCTACAGCAATACTTCCTCTACACAGCGAAGTCTGGCACGGCACTCGGCGCTCTCTCTCTGACGTGGTGTCTCAAGACTTGTGCGTAAAAGCGCAGCGTGGGTCTAAAAGCTGAGACGAATACTGCCTTCCGAAACGTCCGAACAAAGCCTGTTCGGCTTTTTTACATCCTGTCAGAAATTATATCTAAGAGACAAGTTAACAGTAGCAGCCTCTCTCTCAGTGCCATGAAGTCAGAAAAAACTAAGGAAGACAAGACACATCCTCTTTCTGACGTGCACAGTTGTCAAAAGTGTGCAACATTTTAAGAGCAGCACTCTCTCAGTGTCTTCATTTCCGAAAAAAAAGTTTCGCTTTGTACCCCTGCGGTGAACAGGAAGTAGTTCAGCGTTGTATTCTTATGGCAATATTTCGCTGCATATGTGTTTGTGAGTACAAAAGCCAGAAATAGTTACAACTATACCCGGTCTCCCCTGTTTCTGGCATTTGTTGCTTTCGAGCTCTTTTAAAGTAGTGGATGCAAAATGTAATGCAAACTATTTACATGTCTCTGCTGTTAAATAGTACAGCTATTTTCTCAGCAATACAATTAATACTTGCACGGTATGGTCTCAAACACAAAGAGTGAAATGATACAATTAACCCCATAGTCTGGGTTAGTTGTATGTCCTGTAACACAATGAAATAAGGGTACTGACAAAATCTTAATATTTAATCATTTTTATTCAAAACCTTAATGCACGCACACACACACAGCTTCAGTGATCCCTTGCTCTCCTATGTAGCAGCAGGGAATCACCACTCCGACGAAGAAAATGTAGTTGTGCACCAGCATCTTCATTAGTACAGGTGTGGGGGTTTTAAAACATATTTATAGGACTTTGTTTCTGAGTGAAACAAGTGGTAAATGGCTCCACTGCAGGGGAGCCTGGAGGGAGAGGTGTGTGTGTGTGTGTGTGTGTGTGTGTGTGTGTGTGTGTGTGTGTGTGTGTGTGTGTGTGTGTGTGTGTGTGTGTGTGTGTGTGTGTG
>NW_024582628.1:25722-119932 GCF_018398535.1 Haplochromis burtoni
GTGTGTGTGTGTGTGTGTGTGTGTGTGTGTGTGTGTGTGTGTGTGTGTGTGTGTGTGTGTGTGTGTGTGTGTGTGTGTGTGTGTGTGTGGAGTCGGCCGGAAAGCTGCTCCGCAGTGGTGGTGAAAGATGGTGTGAGGACAAATCTCTGTTCACAAATCTCAAACATGAAAAGTGTTAAGTGTCGTGACTATGGTTACAATATAAAATCATAATTAATGATAAACAGAATGCCATCAACAGCCCGTTCACTCAAAAATACACAGAATATTTGAACATGCAAACAATGTTTTAAAAAAAAGGTTTAAGTAAGGCGTAAGTGCTTCTGTAATGCACGGCTGGGTTGTTGATGAACAGTGGCATGTGACTCGTGGTCTTGGTCTAGTTGACCACAAGTGCAGCGTCGTCACATTTCCTGATCCAACAGACTCAAGTGAATCAGTTCTCCATTTGTGTCCAGCATTATGAGAACTGTCCTCTCTCTTGTTAAAAAGAATATTTTCACAATGGTATATATTTATGCCCCTGAAGTCTTTCTTTCTGTATGTATGAATATCCAGGAACAAAAAAGAGGCACAATTACAGTAGTTCCCTTTCCCTCAACACAGAGTAAGATGAAGTTTAAGTTTTAAATCAATAAAAAAAACATTAGCTGAAAACTAGATTTCGACACTAAAGCTGATTTCCGGAAGCTAATAACAACCCTCTTTAATTGTGACACAATATAAAATAATCGCCATCAAGGTGTTCTCAATAAATGCTGCCATACAGTGTGTTTGGGTCCCATAAATATGCATCACTTCTCCTTTAGTCCTCTCCAGTTTTTCTGAAACCTCTAAAAGGACCCTTACTTGATTCAGACGCCTTGGTCGGGAGTCAGACCCCCAACCTGAAGTTGCAAAGGCATGTAGTGTTGTGCTGCCAGACACTCATGGAGTGCAGGTAGTTTCTTTAGCCAGTAGGCATGAATCGTGCCAGGGTCTGGTGATGTCCTTCTTCCATATGCTGTTCGAGTATTGCTCCAACTCAAGCCTTGGAATGGATGCTGTTCTCATATTGTTCCGACACAAACCTTGTTAATCTAGATGATGTCCGAGCTGATATAGCTTCAGTTTTGTCTCTCTTGCTCATATCCCAGGAGTAGCATGTGGGACCTAGGCTGGAAAGTGTACTGGATACACATGCCCTGGTGCATTATCTTTGCCGTTCCCAGCACTACGCTCTTCTGGACAGAGATCTCTGATATCACTCCTGGGATCTGCTGGAGCCACTGGCTCAATTTGGGGGTAGCTGCCCTGATGCTGCAGTTATCACACTAGTACTGTTGCCTTCACCCTCCACATCTTCTCAAGCTCCCCCCTCAGCCCTTGATATTTCTCGGGCTTCTAGAGTTCCCTTTTGCTGATGTTGCTTTCACTGGGTATAGCTGGGTGAAAACTTTAGGGGGATTTAGATAAAGGGGAGAGAGTAATTGAAAATGTATTTATTTAGTTATTTATTTATAAGTAAATAAGGTGGAAAAACACTAAACACTCACTCAGATCATGATACATGCCATCCAAAGCCCCCAACACACATCTGCGTCATCCACGCATCTATTCCAGTAGAAGAAGCAGGAAGGGCCCAGATGGGTTTCCCATAGCTAAGGGGTGAGAGTCCCAGAGGACCAGACGTAGTTGACCCCGCTAGAGGCTGGCTGCCCTGGTCCAAGAACAGGGTCAAAGGGCCACAGGTGCCCAAGAACCACCCGGCAGAGTCCCTCCCATCAAGGAGGTCCTAGCCACCCCAAGCAACCAAGGGAGTGGGTCAGTGACCACACCAGAACATCCAGCTCCCCCCCGAAACCAGCAGCAAACTGGGACGGTGCCCCAAAAACTGCCTGTAGCCCCTCATGCCGGGCAGGGTGTGTGAAACAGGTGTAGGGATTCCCCTTTATAAACTCAGAACCTTTGTTATGACTTGTGGCCACCAGAGGCCGCTGTCCTCCCTAGGAGGGAGCTCATACAGGACTAGCTGAAGTAGCATTTTATGAAAGCAGACAGACATAATGTATCACACAAGAAAGTTTTTTTCAGTTTTTACAATGACGACCCAAACTAATAGTAGAACAATGCTTTGGTTGTTGCAAATTAAGAGTTTTAACAAGCAGCAGCACACTGAGTCAACCCTCTGTGGGTCAATAACATCCACAGCAAAGTGAGGATAATTTCATTGCTTTCTTAATGTTCTGCTGTGGATCAAAGTGTCTGATGGACTGATGTTAGCTAACATGCGGCTGGTGTCACGGCTGTTCAGGCAGGACTTAAATGCGGGACTCAGAGCTGTGCATGTAAAGGGAGGTTTATTTACAACAACACCAAGTGAAATACATACACATATGTACATATTTAAGCGCCTTGTTGTGATTTGGTGCTATATAAATAAAATTGAATTGAATTGAATTACAGTGATGAAGGGACACGGGCCCCAGGAAATCTAGGGGAAGGTCCAGGGCAGGGGTCCACGTCCACAGTCCTCTTCACACTGTCTGTGACTCACTCGTACTCAATCCACTCCCACGCTGAAACTCACTGACACTCATCCAAGCAGGGTCCACATGAAACAGGCAGGGATCCTGAGGATCGTTAGGAAAAATCAGGAATCACGATGAGACTCGGAGATTCACAAAGAGAGCTGGGACTACACTAACGAAGGTAAGCACAACAACCCAGCAATGAACAACAGTCTGCCGTGGCTTTAAGTAGTGGCAGAGCAATCATGCAGCAGGTGAATGATGATGAGCAGTCGTGGAGATTGAGGCAGGGACCAGGAGGAGGAAAGAAGAGGGAGAGAGAACATCCAAAACAAACGGAGCTCTAGAGAGGACCGGAGGATCAGGACACCTGGTGTGGTCTTCTGCTGCTGTAGCCCATTTACTTTGTGTTGTGCACTTAGAGCTGCTCTTCTGCACACCTTGATGGTAACAAATGGTTCCTGTTGCCTCACTATTGGCTCAAAGCAGTCTGACCATTCTTTGGCATCAGGAAGGTATTTTCCTCCAGGAAAATACAGCTCACTGGATATCTCAACTTCTTTATACCATTTTCTGTAAACCACAGAGATCATTGTTCTGGAAAATCCAAGCAGAATCAGGCTGTCTGGCATCAACAACCACGACACATTCTATCATCTTTCTTCACCATCGTGATGCTCAGTTTGACCTGAACAGGCACACATAATAAACTGGCTGCTGGATGTATGCAGCGTGACTCTACTGGACTATACAGTTTTGGTGCCATGTTCTCAGACTGTATATATTTTCTTTGTCTGCTTTCTGCTGCATATAGTTTCACGAGTATCATTTTGCTTTTCTCAGTTTAATGATTTAAGTTGTCTAAAGTTTTAAATAACTCCACATTTTTGTCTAAGGAGCTTGGAAAGAAAAGCATCTGGACTGTTTTAAGTTGCTTGAAACTGGCTGAACCTTCACAGACAAACTCCCCACTTTGTTTTTGTGTCTGAACACGTTTTAGTCCACTGTACATTTCTGTGTTGCTCTTTTTAAAGTCAGCCAGGGTTTAATAAAAGTGAAAAAGTGTCTGTGTTTACATGTCATAGCACATTTAAGTTGTGCGTGTCATTTGCCTAAATGCCGCCAAAACACTGGAAAAAAATCTAACATAGACGGTTTGGAAGAATATCGTTTAACGTTTTGAGATCTTTGAAATCTTTAGGGGGGTTGGCGAAATGAGAGAGGAACTGGAAAATAGTGGAATTTCCCTTTAGAATCTCGAAGCCTGTGTTATCGCTCCCCGCCACCAGAGGCCGCTGTCCCCCTCGTTGTGCTCATGCAGCGGCACGCAGCATCAGCCCGGTCAGAGGCAGCAGAGTGTCGGGAACTCCAGCAGCTCCTCTCTATATATTTCCACTGAGGCTCTGTTTTTGGGATTCATTCATCCCCGTCAGAGCTGCTGCTCGGTCCGCCCGGACAGGATCTCCTCTTCCATCCACCCGTCCATCCACCTATCCGTGTTCACCTCCCCCTCTGCCCAGAGGTGCGCAGCGTCCGCATCTGCACCTCAGAAGGTCAGACACATTATTTTCGATCATCGGACCTGTCAACTTTTTTCTTTCTTGTTTTCCTCTCTTTCCCCCCATTTCTGTCCTCTTGATTTCGTCACCGGAGGAATTACTACTGAATTCAGCGGTCACCGGTGAGTCGCCCTGCCGGTGTTTTCTCGTGAGGCGAAATCCCCGCAATATACAGGCGTGGAAGCGATCAGACTTGTGGTCAGGCCAAGAGGTCTGATATATTAGCAGCTGAGGGAATCCTTTTAAGGAAGCTCGTGTTTCCTGAGGTGAGGTTGAGTCTCATGGGGGGAAAGTCTATCCTAAGTGTTGCTGGGATTGCTTTAAATTAACCTTAACCATAGCTTAATGTAATTTAGTCTGTGGTCTTAATGACGTGTTGCAAGTTGGAAAAGTCTTGCAAGTCAGTTATTTAGGAAATTTAAATGGAGCAATGAAAGAGAAAGCCAGAATCCAGTTTTGTAATACAACCAAAAGAGTTCAGTCTTTATGAATATGCAGTTTCGTGTTACTCTGCTGCTTGATCTCCCTTCTCCTTCTCCATTCGCATTCATGGGCAGCCCCGAGTACTGCAGAACAGGCCAAATCTTTATGGGATTTAGGGTCCTGTCGCCCAGCACTGGTGCCTGCCAAACTGGGCAGAAGAAGAGGGGCAAGGAAATGCTGAGTGGCTTTGATATACTGCTTATGTACTGAATTTCAATCAATTCAATCTGGACTGAAGGCCAGATAAGAATAATAATTAATTAATAAATAGTAATAATAATAATGAAAAATAAAATGCATGTACTCATTATATTTAAAACAGAGATAAATGTTGCTATATTGTGTTTATAATAGCTTAAATAACTGTATAATAGTCCTTTTTGTAAACAGAGCTGTGAAGCACTACAGTCTCTGCCTTCTGATGAAGCACTGTAACTGGTGCACTTACTAAAAAACACAAGTACAACCGACATACTCTCAGTTTTTGCTACTTAATATCCCTTGAACTGAACTTCCAAGTAGATTATGATTACATAAACACGTGTTAACCTATAAGAAAAAAATCACCGCAACTAGTTACAATGCACTTTAATGTTAACACTAATTCATAGATAATAGCAACATATCATTAACATATAAATTAGTATGATGTCCAGAATGGGGCCATTCTGCATGGTATCGAGTTCAATGTTAAAGTTGCTCCTAAGGAAATCTCAGAGTACACACTGACTTATTTGTTAACAGGTCAAATGAGGCCAAACTTATTTACTTTAACTTGAATGAAATTTATTAGAAGAGTTGTGAAGAGTTCTGCTTTTATACTGAGCCACTCCTTCTTCTATTTATGTATCAGGATGATGAACGTGTGACAGATACCCGTCACCCCTGGTTGGTGTTCCAGTGTCACCATATGGTAGAAATTTTTGGAATTTTTTTGTATAATATTAAAGCCTGGTCTGGATCGTTACTGAAAATCTAGCGTCTTTTTTCGGCTTTTACTTAACTAAAAATATAATTTAAACGTTTTCTTAGAGTCAGGGCATTGCAGAAGTATTTTCCCCACTAGTTTCCCTCCAGAGGCTGCGCACCATTTCACTGTATATTCTGATGACAGGCCTGCGGTTTGCCGTCTTTCTATAGCCTGTGGTGCAGCAGGTCTCCTCCCTTGGTTTGGAGCACTGAGGTCTGTAATCTCAGTCAACCACAGCACCACCACCCAGATTCATTTCTCAGGGTAAAAATTACAAAAAGGCCAGCTGGGCACACAGTGGAAAAAAATATATACACGTGCCCAGTTTGACAGTCTGGATGAAGTCCCTGCAGAGCAGAGGTCCACGTGTCAAAATAAGCACACTGCTGCATCCTGGACAGAGGGCATCGAGTCCATCAATCATCACTCTTTGTATTTCTATGTTAAAGTTTTTGCCTCTCCTGAAAGTAAACAAGAACAGCTTCACAGAAACACTGACAGCACTGGCTATGTAGCCAATTATGGAAAAGTTTATTAAGACCATTCTGATGAGGATCACAGGATTTGCTTTCTAATCTTGTAGTCATTTCTAATCACATGCTGTAGTTAGTGCTGACTGTGTTTAACCTTTGCCGTACACAGCGAGTTTGTCTTTCGCCTCTTTTATGTTGATTTGTTAAGAATGTTCTAATTAACGTTGAAACTCAATTTAAAGGAATGTTGTAGAAAATACAGAAATTCACTTATTTAGTCTCCTGATGGGAGTTAGCTGAGATCGCTCATTTGTACCTATGAAGTCTGGACACCCTTAGCTTAGCTTAGCTTAAAAACAGTCTGGTGCTGTGAATTCCTAAAGCATTGCCGTTACCATGTGTTGCTCAAAAACTGTCTGAGAATGAAGTCATCCCACCCAGCCAAAAAAAGCAAAGAAAAAAGACCCTTTTCTGTAATAAACTAGATGTATAAAATGGACGTAGTTCCTGTGATGCGTCAACGGTAGCATTTTGGCTAGTTAAGACTGGTAGTGTTGCTAGTTAAGACCAGCGGTCCCCAACCTCTTTTGCACCACGGGTCAGTTTAATGTTAGACAATATTTTCACAGACCGGTCTTTAAGGTGTTACAGAGCCCCGCAGGGGACATGGGAGAAAAAAAAAATGAAGACGGACTTTTGCAAGATCTCGCAAAACAAACTCGGGATCTCGCAAAAGTTTTAGCCGCATTCTTCGGAGGCCGCCAGCTCGAAGCCGACCGGGAGATCGAGGCCCGATGTGCCGGGAAAGCGGTGTTCCTCCCAGCTGTAGTAGGTCTCGACCTCCCGTTAGCTTCGAGATGGTGGGTGTCAGATCTCCGAAAACGTTGGAGCACTTTTGCAAATTTGTGATGTCTTGTAAGCCGAGCAGGTATCTGACGTTTACACAACTACATTCACACCTCAAAATATCTTAAAAGTGTATTTTGTGACCAAGAAAGAGTAATATTACAACTAAGTAGCTGCCGCCATTGTTGGAATGTTGCGAGATCTCGCAAAACTTTTGCGAGATCCCGAGTTTGTTTTGCGAGATCTCGCAAAAAGTCTGTCTTAATTTTTTTTTCTTTCATGTCCCCTGCGGGGCTCCGTAAGGTGTCGCAGATAAATACAACAAAATAAAATGATACGACCAAGACAAAAACTGTGGTATTTTGTAAATATAATAATAGACACGAATTCACTGTGTAATTGTGTAACTATTAGCAGTGTCCTCCTAAAATCCGGGAAAAGACCCAGGGAAACCGAGTTAACGATATATACCCTGAAAATCATAAATTTCGCACCCGAGCCTCAACTCTTGCGGGCTGGTACCAAACCACTCACGGACCCGCCTGATGGGTTGGGGACTGCTGGTTAAGACTAGCAACACCAGCAGAAATGCATTCATAAGCCGTATATATGCGACAAACAGACACGCATGTCTGCTAACAGTACAGAACTTTATCGCTCAAGTATGTGTACACACACAATTGGGCTCAGGTTACTTCTTTGCTCTCAATGTACACTGCACAATAGGCAACAGACAATACAGACAATAGCAACATGGCACAAATAATAACACACTGGAAGCCTGGCAGATATAATGAACTGCCGGGGACATTTCTGCCCAGCCAGGTTTGGGTAGCACAGGGTGGCTGATCTGGAAATCTGTGTACGACTGTGGTCAAGAATTCCAGATGGTGGAGGGAAGGCCTGGCAGGCGTTCACTGGCTGTAGCTGCCTGTCAGTCAAAGTAAACACATCCGTAACTCTTGTATTCAGATGGATGAATTTCTCACAGAGGGCAAATACCTTAAGGAACTGAATTTTTGGCACTTCTAGTTGAACCAAAGATCATTTTTATTAACTTTAGAAAAAGTTGGGCCAACAGTTTTCACTAGTCTTTACAGCATGCTAGTTAAGCTAGACTACAGTCACGGTAAAGACTCACTTGTTGAAGTAAATTCGGAGATCTTTCTTTCCCTCTTCTTTTTTTCCCCCCATCTCCAGATTCAAGCAGTGATTTGTTATCCAACAACAGTATCAGACTTCAGCTAGCCAGGTTTTTATCGTTTTTTTTTTTTAAAAAGAGCAGAAGAAAAAGAGGAGGCTCCATGTTTACAAGAGACAACATGCAAATGCACCTTTGTTAGCACTGGACGAGTGCAGTGCTAAGGTCAGCCAAGCTAGTCACAGCTTGTCTTATCTCTGTACCGCATGCAGGTGAGATGAAGTTGATAGTGATTACCACGTTTGACACATAAAGGTGGCAAACACACAGGCCGTGGTCTTTCAGAATGTGAGAAAAATTGCTCTTTAAAATGCATCCCTGCTTTACTTGTAGTGCTTATCCTGGCTCATAGTTGTTGTTTTTTTTCCTTTCTCTGGCTGATCCTATGTTTCTTTGACCTTGGATCCATGCTGAAACAACATATCATTTGTTTTTGTCTTGGCAGCCACTGGAATTTGTTCTCTGTCAAAAAAAAGCTCTACATGCGTTGAGTAAAATAGAGAGACACCTCAGCCTCACTAAAGCAGATCATCCTGTGACTTCATTGCATGACTGAGGTGTGTGCGCGTGTGCGTGTGTACATACATGTATGTGTTTGGATGAAGGATGGAGCAGGTGTGGAGGCCATAAAAGGCAAAACAGGAAGACGAATGGCCGAGTCGATAGGGAGACACGTCTCTGTGCTTCTCTTCTTCCTCTCAGTGGTGATTCCCTGCTGCTGCGTGGGAGAGCAAGGGATCACTGCAGCTCTGTGTGTGTGTGTGTGTGTGTGTGTGTGTGTGTGTGTGTGCGTGTGTGTGGTTACAGCAATGTGTGCGAGATGGGAAACAGAGGGAGAGCAAACACGAGCGTAAAAGTGAGAAACAAGGCAGAAAAAAAAGTGCTGTAACAGCCATACATATTCCCTTCATGTCCTGTTTACATTCGACTGAAGACTTTTCCTTTAGCATCTACTGTCAGTGTAAACACTGTGCGTGGAGCTAAAAGAGAAGCTTTTATCTCCCTTTAGAGCACTGTTGTTATGGACGTTACTAATTCTTATAGCTAGCATTTGATGGAGTGAATAAGCATTTTAGAAGACAGAGGGTGTGTTTTACAGAAGTAGCAGCAGGTCTGGTGCACAGCTAACTCCAGTATCAGTAGATACTCATGTCCCCTCAAGCAAACTGTCCAGACTTTTATAATGCAGGTGTTAGATAGACACCAATAACAAAACAGATTAGATAGCTCAGATTAGATTAGTGAATGTCCGTCTCTCTATGTTAGCTCTTTCAAAGACTGGCGACCTGTCCACAGTGTACCCTACCTCTCACCCTGGAAGCGTTGGAATGACCGAAATATAATATCCCAGAGGTGTTCTGTTGAATTTGGGTCAGAAAGACTTGGGGGTTAGTCAGTGGTGTCACTTCCTTTATCCTCTAGGACAGGGGGGACAACTCCAGGCCTGCAGGTTTTAATTATCACCCTTGATCAACACACCTGAATCAAATATTAGTTCATTACCAGGCCTCTGGAGAACTTCAAGACATGCTGAAGAGGTCATTTAGCAATTTGAATCAGCTGTATCTGATTAACCCCCAAGGAGGCCATTTACGTGAAAAGGGAAAGACCATCTCTGAATCGAGGAGGGGCCTAAGGGTACATCTTTCGCATCTTACAATGCTGTGATTGCAGCCATTCCCCAACTCTCTGTGAATGGGACTCCTGGCCATTGATCAGTGGTTGTTGATCAATGGTCATGAGAATTTGCATAATTAAGATTAAAGGACTGACCTCCCAGCCCATTGTTCCTTCAGTGGGCTGGTTTCAGTCATTATGCAAATGTCCTGTTTATAAGATTGGGGAAACCTGCAGTCAGCTGAGACTGAAGACGTCACCTGGATGATGACGAAACGTTTCTCCCACAAAACGCTACGTCCAGATGAACAGAATCAACTTTTGGAGATTTACTTACCTGCATGATTGAGAATGCATCAAGATGAATCAGCTGTACTGGATCAAGGACACATCTAAAACCTGCAGGACCCCGGCACTCGAGGCCTGGAGTTGCCTACCTCTGCTCTAGGAACACGAAGCTGGGCATTGTTGCGCACCACGAGGAATCCAGGACCCACTGCACCGGCATGGGCTCTGACAACGGGTCCAAGAGTTTTATTCTGATAACTAATGGCAGCCATTGCGCTGCAGGGTGTGGTTGCACACAGCATGTAGAGGTTTGTGAGTCTCTCCATGGGAAAAATGTCGGTGTTTGAGCGGTATATTATGGTACACAGCAAACTAAGGAAGCAAGGAGTCTGTAAACAGACAGCAGTTGTTTTTGGTTGTTAGTATCATTTCATATCTGATGGCTCCATATCATAGTGTTTACCTAATATGCAAAAGATCCCTGCTGCGAGATCACGATGAGACTGTAAAAAGTCTCCCAACTTAAATATGTGGAACTATGTAAAACCCTGTGAGCAACAGAGTATCCAAAATAAGTTTCTAGTGTTATTTCATATCTGGTATTCTACAGAGCTTGTTTAACAGGTGGGATCTAAGTGCCGTTTGATTGTGATTACACTGATAAGCGTACGTGCTGTCAGTTTCACAAAAAAAACCTCGGTTAGATCGCTCGTCTTCAATGCCACGTTTTTGCTTCCTACTGCGTCGGATAGACAGAGGAGAGAGACTGTGGTTCCACCATTTACTATACATAGGACGACCACGTTATCAACATAGATGGCAAAACAGATGGATGTCGCTACAGTGGTGTCACCCACTGGTTTGTCAAGTCCCGTTTGAAAGCCTTGATGTGAGTGCTGTGTCGACACGTTGTTTACTGGAGCAACTAACCAGCCAACTGCTCAGAGTGTCCTTTAAAACAAAGACTAAACAAGATGAACTGGCCTGTCTCTAAAAGCAGCCACACACTTAATCAGAACTTTAAGCCTTAATAGCATTTAATTGGGTGGGTCATGTGAAAAATGTACCCCTATACTGTTTGTTTTAAACCAGGTTGTAAACATGCTTCCTCTGTCTTAAAGACATGGGAGTCTGTGACTTGATTTTAGACCCAGCCTTAATGACTGTGTAAATGTGGCAGTTTCATTCATTCTAAGAACTCAGGAAATAAAGGTTGCATCACCGAGGCAGTGATATTAATATTGGTTGGAGATGTAATGACACATTTCAAACTTGAACAGTGGGAGAATGCCACTCAGGGTTAAACTCAGTCATTCATCTTTGTCCTCGAAACTGCCAAACACCACAAACTTAGCTGGGAGGACAGAACACAACGTCATTATTGCTATTACAGCAGCGGTTTTGCTCACTGCTTTGACTGTGCTGTTTGGTTATCGGAGCCACATCAGCAATGACCGAAACCAATATTTAAAGATGCTGGCAGCTGCCGTGACACCACCCGCCGAGTAGGAGACGTAGACAGATGATCGATCTCCACTTGGGTCACACAGAGCGGCACGCTGTCACACCATATATAGACATATGTGTGTTGCTATGAAGGGGAAAAGGTTAGTTTAAAACATATGTGTGTGTTTAAGCGTCTGCCTGGAGTAAAGGAGAAGAAAACTGGATGCTGGCCACTTAATAATTTCAGCCAGTGTGAAGTTGGGTGTGTGTCAGTGCCAGCAACATATTAACCAAGCACAGCTTTTATTTAACTGGGCAAACGAACGTGTGATCCGGTTTCAGCTTTCTCTCATTTTCCTGCTGTAGCTCATTTCAGCCAACAAAGAGCGAGAAGTCCAGTCCAGTCTGTGCTTCATGTAATGTACACAACGGTGACTGACGATAAATCTGTTCAAAAACTTGGCTGACAAACTTCAGCACGCTATAAATGGCTGTCTTAATTATTGAACGGCAAAGTTATGTGGTGTTAAATTAGAGTGTACATTTAAAAATAATTCACAGAACAAATTACTGTTGTCTCTTGACATCTGCCTGTTCAACATCATTCTGTTGTAGATTTGCTGCTCTGCTTGGGATCATTGTCGTATTGCATGATCCAGGGTTTAGCTGTTGGCCACACATTTGACTCTCGTATTCTTGGTGTACGGAGGAGTTCGTGGGTGGCTCGGGGACTGCAAGGTGCCCAGGTCTTGTAGGTGCAGAACAAGCTCAAATCATCACCCCTCCACCACCGTGCTGGACACCTGACATGAGATCTTTGTGTTTCTTGCTAATTGTGGAGCTGTGCAATATTATTGCAGTACCTTGTAGTACCATATCACCCTATTAGAGCACTTCGCTCTCGCACTGCAGGCCTACTTGTTGTTCCTAGAGTATTTAAAAGTAGAATGGGAGGCAGAGCCTTCAGTTTTCAGGCCCCTCTTCTGTGGAACCAGCTTCCAGTTTGGATTCAGGAGACAGACACAATCTCTACTTTTAAGATTAGGCTTCAAACTTTCCTTTTTGCTAAAGCATATAGTTAGGGCTGGACCAGGTGACCCTGAATCCTCCCTTAGTTATGCTGCAATAGACGTAGGCTGCCGGGGATTCCCATGATGCATTGAGTTTTTCCTTTCCAGTCACCTTTCTCACTCACTATGTATTAACAGACCTCTCTGCATTGAATCATATCTGTTATTAACCTCTGTCTCTCTTCCACAGCATGTCTTTATCCCATCTTCCTTCTCTCACCCCAACCCGTCGCAGCAGATGGCCCCGCCCCTCCCTGAGCCTGGTTCTGCCGGAGGTTTCTTCCTGTTAAAAGGGAGTTTTTCCTTCCCACTGTCGCCAAAGTGCTTGCTCATAGGGGGTCATATGATTGTTGGGTTTTTCTCTGTATGTATTATTGTAGCATCTACCTTACAATATAAAGCGCCTTGAGGTGATTGTTGCTGTGATTTCACGCTGTATAAATAAAATTGAATTGAATTATTGCCACTTTAGTTTCATGTGTCCAAACGCCACTGATCCATAAGTCTTATGATTTGTTCAGATCGAACTTTGCAAACCTAAGCTGTGTTGACATGTTCTGACCCCATGTTCCGTAAAACCTTCCAAAAAAGCCACACTTGCTCAGTGTTTTTCTAATTCTACTGTCATGGACTTTAACATTCAACATGCTGACTGAGGCCCGTAGAGTCTGAGATGTAGCTCTTGGCTTATTACACTTTCTCTGAGCATGGCACAGTCTGACCTTTGAGTAACTGGGGAGACTGTCACTTGCCAGAGTTTTTTCACCTCATGTTGTATCAAAGCTGACTAACACACAGCAGGATTAACTGAGGCGTCACTCCTCCTGATCACTGGCATCAGGTGACTGTGAGAGCTGGAGATCTTGGTTCCTACAGCAAGCCAAGATCTTACTTTGAGTATCATTGCACGGGTGGCAGGTATACAGAAATAGTGATTACTTCAGCGTCCATGTGTTGAAGTGTCCAAAGACCGACAGGCTGAAAAATAAAGGTAGCCCCTTCCCACCTACTGCACCTTTAACTGTGGCTTGTGGTTGACAAGCTGCACCTCTGCACTGCAGCACATTAGAATAAAGGATTTGCAAACAGATAATGTCGACAACTTTGCTTCCTAAGTAGATTTGTGACTAAGCTGTATGTTTTTCTGCACGCATCGTCGCTAAACTGCAGCGCAGTGAGAAAAAATGAAAATTATCTTTAGCTGCAGCTGCCCAGCCAAACACAGCATGACTCCCCACATAGACCTGGGGTGTTACATTCTCTCTGTCAGCATTGGTGCTAATGGGAAACACAGCAGTCTCCAGCTAGTTTGTCCCAGGATTGCTGTGAAGTCATCAAGCTAAGATTTGAATTAAAGCCTTGTCAGTATCTGTTTGTTCTCAGGTTAAAGGTCCGAGTGGAATCCAGGAGAAAAACAGAGTGATCAGGCCAGAAATTTAGAGTCAATTACCAGGAGAGACAGCGCCACAGCTGCTTGTTTTCTTATTAAACAGACGGGCGTGTGGCTGTTTCATCTGGCTGTACTGGTGTTTTCTTTTGAATGGATGATTTTAGATCTCGGTGTTCTCCCCCTCTCTCTCCTGTCTTTTTCACTTCACATTTTTCATGCACCAACATAAAAAACCATAGCCTCGGTAGATCAACAGCCTAAAAAAAATGGACTTGACTGTCCAACATTCACTTCACTATGTTGTTGGAAATGGAAAACTCACTGATTTGTGGGTTTGTGATTTGTATCGGTTCTCTCCTGTGGAGGTACAGTGAGAGGTGTGTGAGGGCCATCACCTTCAGATGATTAAAGCTCCATAGACAGATGACAGCTGCAGGAAGGTTGCAGTGTGCATTTCATCCTCAGTGACTGCTGATGGATTAATAAAGTGTTTTAAAGCTGGTATCTCCTTTTTTTCACTTTCACTTTGATTTTTGAATTCAGCCCTCTCTCTGCATGTTGATCATTTTCATTTCCATCAAACGATGTGGCATCTTTTCATTTCTAACACATTACAAAGTCCATATCAGTGTAGAAATCTGGCATGATTCTTTTCCACTGAGAGCTGACATGTTTTCACATCGTTTCATTCATTTCTTGAGTAAGTGAATCAGCCTTTCTACTGATATTTTCTTTAACCTGTACACAATGAACTCATTTTTAGACTGAACTTGATCCTTTCAGTACCAAAAATTGCAAAAAAAAAAAAGGAAGAGAGAAAATGCTTTGGTCCTGAATTTGTGGCCATCTTCTTAAAAGAGCTGCTAGCATCACAATCTTCATGTTATCTATGCAACCTTGTCCACATAAAATCAGGTTTTTATATTTATTTGCAACTAGTGATGTGACACTGAGGTATGAATTATTTCATTTTATTTGCTAAAACTATTTATTTCCTTTTCATCACATTCAGTCATAGTCTGCTACTTCTGCTTGCTTCCTTGAACACTTTCTCTGTGACTCACTTCTGATGGTGGAAATGTTTCGTGGAGCTAAACGTAAACGCATTACCTCGTCTCCTCAGACGCTGCTTCCTGGATGGAGGATGTTTGGGGCTGACCTCGGAGATCACTGACTGGCTCGCTGAGCTTCTCTCGTCACAGCTGCTGTCATGGCCAAAAGCCCGGAGGTGAAGCTGGCCGTCTTCGGCAGAGCCGGGGTGGGAAAGTCAGGTAAACATCAGTGTGTGCTTGTGTGTGTTTGTGTACATTCGAGCTCTAACAAAGGACTGTTTTACTGTGCGCACACTTTTAGTTCTTCGAGTGGCTCAAACTGATATATTAAACAACTTCACCATAGGACTAGGTGCATAAATGTGGTTTTTGTTCCCAATCTCCTTCCGCCTCATTAATGTTGCCATATTGTGTCTTCATAGTTTGTGCTTTCCAGTGTTTTCCCTCCATCGTCCCTTCAGGATTTTTATGCTTGCTATAAAAATCATACTGACTTTGTTTGCATTGTCACCAATGCAGTAGGTGGTTGTTATCGGTCTGGCTTAAAAGCCTTCATTCCCGCAGATAAGTAAGTTGAGTCATTATCATCTGGTTTCAGCTTTCCTCCATAAGCTGCAGCCACTCACGCTCAGCTGGCACCGTGTACGTTTTCTCTGCAATAAAACAGACCATGTGTTTCCCGTTGGCGGCAAATCAAGCCTGATTGCTTCTATGTAGCAATCAGATGTTAGAAAACAGGCCTTGGCGGGATCTCCTCTGTGTTAAAGGAGGCCATTAAAATGTCGTTGGAGGTCAATTCAAGTGCTGCACTGAGAAGTATAACGACTGAGGAGCTCATAGCCTCCAGCTGGAAGGAGTGCAGCTCTGAAGCACGTCAGTGAGCATGATGGCATCTGACGTAAGTCTGGGTTCTTCTTCACAACATACCTTGAAGCTTGAATCTGCTGCTTCTTTCCATGAACTAAAAAGTGTGATGTTGGTGCTGGAAGCTCATCATTTCATCAAGTTTTTATCCCCCCCTGCAAAAAAATATATATCAGGGAGCTGACATCTGTCCATGTCAATCACACTGCTGTAGTTCCCGTCTTTTACTGCGACTTTCTGTTTTAACTTCTGGAAATAAGATTAGTGTTCCGGCTTCTGTCTATAATGTATGAACATGTCACTGCTCATTTTCTCTAAGAAAAAAACAAAACAAAAAGCACCTCACTGATAACCTTTCCAACTGCTGCAAACTGTTACTGCTGATTATTTCCTGCAGTGTTTCACACGTATTTTGACCGTCACACAACTGTCAAAATACGTGTGAAAAAGCTGATGGAAACAGATAAAATAGTACAAAAAAAATTTTCACAGCAGTTTGTGAAATGCTTGCAAGATGTAATATATTGAGTCCTGTGCCTGGACAGAAAGCCATGACCATGCAATCTTTATGTCCCAATGAATCGCAAGTCACAGCTGTCCCTGTGCTTTCAGACAGGAGTTTCAATAGAAACTGCCTTCAGACACTCAGGACTTATTTATATTTTTACTCATTAGAACCTAAGTGGTACAGGCACAAAAATGTGTCTTTTAGTTTTAAAACTAAAGTTGTCCAAACTTTAAAGAAAAAAAAAAACCTCTTTATTTGTAGCAATTTTGTGATTATTTCTCGCCTTGCCATCAGACTAGGCTGCAAAGTCTGTAGCCATGCTAACACATCTGTGTTTGGAACAAACAGTGGCTCAAATGAGGCTGGTCAGTGACCCCCTTGCAACCTCGGCTTGCTAGAGAAAAATCCATATTCCCTGAATAGTTGGCGAGTGGTTGCTGGAGGTTTCCTCCAATGCACCAAAACCTCCCTGTATTTGCTTTCGTCAGCAGATTGCAACAGTTACGTCTGCAACCTCCATGAAATTTCCAGGTGTCTGCAGGAATGGAGCATTTAGCTTTATGAATGTTGAGAACAATCACCTGCAGAGAAAATGTTGGGCCTTAACACTGCAACCAACACAAAGAGAAAACACTGGGGCTTGGGTGCAACTTTAACTTTGTAGGCAAACTTTCTGTTTTAGTTTGCGTTGCATTTTTCAAACTTTCTGCTTGGTGAGCTGAGCCGGTTTTTGATTCAGCACCATATACCTCTTTACACTCTAGTGGCTACCAGCAACCTCCAGCAACCACATGCCAGCCAGTTGCAGAGTACACTTAGTAACCCTAGTAACCACAGGTCACTAACCAGGCTCTAGACCTATTGAATGGGGTTTAAAAACCAGTTCCACAGCTACCTCCAACAACCTTTAGCAACTTGTCAGAGGACACACATTGTTCCTCAGCGACCAGAGGTTGCTCTGTTCTCTGGCTGATTAGTCTCTGGGCCTGTGTGAATGTGGCCTCACATGCCTCATGGTTTCTATTTACACTGATTCTTATTGAGTGGGTTAGCATTTGTCATTTGTACTAAAATCAAAGTGCAGTTGATGGTGTATTGCAGATAGTTTTTTTTTTTCCATGTTTCAAATCTTTTTAACTTGTTGCACATAAAACCTGCAGTCAGCTGAGAACAACATACATTATGTCATTCTGGCCAGTCAGTGGTTTACTCAAGATATCAGTACAACTGCAGCTCATTATAACTCTGAAAGAGAAGTCACAGCTCACTGAAGTCAGTTGGTTTCATCCTTTCAGACTGAGTGTCTGTGAAAAACTTCTCAAGGAGTCTGATAAGGGGAATATTTCAGCGAGGACTGAGCTATAGAACTTTCTCACAGGCCTTTTCCAGAGTTTTGGTGGAGTGCTCGTCTCCTAAGTTGTTGTCTAAAGTGTAGAAGAACAGAAAATTGTAACAAGCTTGAGAACAATGAGACTGATGCTCCTTCTTCTGGTGACAAAGCCACTTGCTCAATGAAAGGTTTCTTCCTCTCTCACATGGACATTTGATCTTCACGTGGACAGCTGCAGCTTTGTATTTGCCTGATCCTCGTGTCACCAGCATGTCTCCCTTTTGCTTTATTTTAATGTACAAAAACAGAGCACAGCATAACAGGCATTGTTGCCACATCTGATGCTTCGTGTAGCCCTGGTGATCCTTTCAGCAATGAGCAGCTCTCATCTAAACATAGGCCTTCACTGGAAACTGGCAGATGCTATCAGATCAATCAGGTTGCTTCTCAGTGGGAAAACATCTGCATTTGGGCAATAAATTACACTCCCCCTGCGCGCACATTGTAACAGGGAGGAAAAGCAAAATAACAATGTTAAGCAGATTTAATATGTTGTTTTGGAGGCATACTGTGAACTTCATAAATCTCTTTCAGAACACTAAATTCCATCTTTGTGCTGCATTTTTGTTTGTTTGCATGTTTTGTCAGGTTTGTTCAAATTGCTATCAATTCAACCGACGAAAACCTTGAACAATTTGCAGTCCTTGAGTGTTAAATGTTCCTTCTGATTCCAAACACTTTAGATTTCTGATACTTAGTTTAACTTGGAAAAAAATGTCGGGTATCAGTGTTTCATCTTTACTTTGGACAGCAGTACCGGTGGTAATTTCACTTTAGCTGTGATTATTCTGAATGATCAGCAGCAGACCTCTGGGGTGTCTCAAAATTGTTTGATGGGGTTCCAGGGTGCCAGGCTCCCTGTGAGGGTCTGACTTGGACTCCTGCAGAGAGCTCTAGCTCTAATAAAGAGCTGAGTGTGTTAAGTCTGGCTCTTCTAGCAGTTTGCAGTCTTTTGGTTTATTGACTCAGCAGACGTAGAGCGGAGTGGAGTGAGAAAATAAGACCCATTTATCCAATTGCTGTGCCTACTACACACACACACACACACACACACAGCAGATGCTGTGAGCTCTCTTAGCTCCTCTGCAGCAAGGCTTTTCAGTAGTTTTGTCAGAGTGCTGCACATCAAGTAAATATTCTGTTCCATGAGCTATTTCTGACTTTTAATACATGCTGTATTAGGAAAAACACGGCAGCAGATTATTATGTTTAACACTGCAGAGAACATCAGTCAATATCTGAGCGTAGAGGCACTTTCTCCCTCTGCTGCCTCGCCATCTTTCAACAGCTCTATTGTATAGAGAAAGGACTCACAGCAGAAATGACTTCCAGGCTCTTTATTGCACACACTGACAGATTGTTACAGTTATAATAAATTTTAGAATATTACAGAGAGGACCTTTTCCTGGGATTCATATTAACATTTTTTGAGCCTTACCTTCGTGGCTCAAGAGTTGGGAGGTCGCCTTGTAATCGGAAGGCTGCCGGTTTGAGCCCCGGCTTGGACAGTTGTGTCCTTGGGCAAGACACTTCACCTGTTGCCTACTGGTGGTGGTCAGAGGGCCCGGGGCGCCAGTGTCCGGCAGCCTCGCCTCTGTCAGTGCACCCCAGGGTGGCTGTGGCTACA
The DNA here is from genome assembly GCF_018398535.1 of Haplochromis burtoni. Taxonomy (NCBI): domain Eukaryota; kingdom Metazoa; phylum Chordata; class Actinopteri; order Cichliformes; family Cichlidae; genus Haplochromis; species Haplochromis burtoni. The sequence goes on from NW_024582628.1 coordinate 45,017, forward strand.
ATGTAGCTTGCCATCACCAGTGTGTGAATGGGTGGATGACTGAATGTGTAAAGCGCTTTGGGGTCCTTAGAGACTAGTAAAGCGCTATACAAATACAGGCCATTTACTAATATTGCCATTAAAGCTGCCCTCAAATAAATGAGACTAGAATGGATTAGCCAGCATTTATAACTGCATTAATCAGTATCCACATTTATGCTCATTCACACTACAAAGTGCTTATAAAATTTTAAACAATTAAATGACTAATATAGAATTATTTATTTTGTATGGCAGATCAACAAAAAACAAAAAAAATATCACTAAATTAACAAAAATATGCTGTTTTTAAAAAAAAAAAAAAAAACCCTCAGACAGATTTCATCATGTGCAAAACCAAGACATACTGTTGATACTAGAGATGGCACGATACCACTTTTATGTCCGATACCGATATAATAAATTTGGATATCTGCCGATACCGATATGAATCCGATATAGTGTTTTTAATCAATAAAACAGTTTTTTTAATATCTTGCTGCTTTTTGTTAGAAGAATAATTAAATAGATTCAACATCTTTCTTCAACAGAACTGCAGACTGCACAGATGGTATCTTCCCAAAGGAAAAAGTACTATAGCTTACTAGGGTATATTAGACTTAACTAGTTACTATATACAGTAATGTGACTTCTATATCATTTTACATCAGAATTAAAACTTTGGGTGTAAGATTCAGATAATTATTTATTAAAAGCTCGACATTTTAAATGAGAATAAGAAAGAAAAGTATGTCTTTGTGCCCCCTTTTCCCTGTTCATGCCCTATCGGCCCCCCTGGCTAAACTTTGCTAGATCCGCCCCTGCACAGTTACCAGCCGTCAGCTACGTAGAAAAAGATCCTGGTGTAGAAAGTAATATTAAATAAATTCTAACAACAGCTGATCAAGCTTAAACGTGCTGCTGTTGTTCAGCCGCTGGTTTCCTCTTTCTGGTGCAAAGTGGGCCAAAAACAAACAAGAGAGACGGACTCGCGACAGAAAAGCCGATCAGCTGATCATTGATCAGTTTCATGATTGAAGTAGCAGCAGGAGAGGGAGGGAGAGAGAGGCAGTCGCTCCATATATCGGTTGTTAAGCTTAACGCTGGAATGCTTTACAAACATTCAGAGATGAACTTACACACTTGCTTTACTTCTCTCTGGGATAACTTTCTGGAGATGAAATGCCGGTTTGGTAGCGAGGCTACAAATACTCAACCAGACCGCTGACAGGTCCCGCACGCCACAGCCGCTCTATCACGTGACGCGTACTGCTTCGACGTGCTACGGTTATGTGCCGAGTTAAATGGTAAATGGCCTAGTCCCTAAGGACCCCAAAGCACTTTACACACCCAGTCACACACACATTCACACACTAGTGATGGCAGCTACATTGTAGCCACAGCCACCCTGGGGCGCACTGACAGAGGCGAGGCTGCCGGACACTGGCGCCACCGGGCCCTCTGACCACCACCAGAGGCAACGGGTGAAGTGTCTTGCCCAAGGACACAACGACCGAGACTGTCAGCCGTGTCGCAAGTTTTGTGAGGTGCTTTTTTGATATTTAATGGATCGGATTACATTTTTTTTTATTTCTCTCCGATATCCGATCCAGTAATTTATGTCAGTATCTGACCGATACCGATATGTAATATCGGATCGGTCCATCTCTAGTTGAAACTGCTCTTATTTGCCATTATTACATTTCATTACAATGACCTGGAGTTTGACACCTGTGCCTTAGGCAGTATTATTAAAAGGCGTATCGTACATTTTCATTGCTATGCCAATGATACTCAGCTTTTTCTATCCATGTCGCTAAGTTTAGATAAAACTGAGGTTACTGTACTCTGCCCTAAAGTTTTAGAAACATGGTATCCCCAGTAACACTGTGAGGAATCCTGAAGTAATTTCTGATATGTTCCTGCCTTTCTTTCAAAATTTGGAAAGTCTCAGAGTGAAACGGTGAAAACTAGTTCAAGCATTTATTGCTTCTAGACTGGACTATTGTAATTCATTATTATCAGGTGGTCCTAAAAGAAACTCCCTGAGAAGCCTTCAACTGATCCAAAAGGCTGGAGTGGGAGTACTGGGACAAGAAAGAGAGCAGATTTCTCCCACACTGGCTTCTCTTCATAGGTGTCTGTTGTCCTGTCCTCCTCCTTGAGTCTCATTCTGCCAGAGCTTTCTTCTTGTGAAAAGGGAGTTTTTCCTTTCCACTGTTGCCAAGTGCTTGCTCATAGGGGTCATCTGATTGTTGGTGTATAATCGTAGGGTCTTAACGTTACAATATAAAGTGCCTTGAGGTGTTCATTGTTGTGACTTCAGCCTAGTGTAGCTTAAATGTTTCAGTCCACATATAAAAAGCAAAGTTAGTACTAAAATGTTTACTAGTATTGTTGCCTTTGTCATCTTCATAAGCTGATCGTGTGTGCTCTGTTCCTTCTGCTGTGAATGTGCTGACAGTAATTACTAATAAACAAAAATAACTGTAAGAAAGTGTTTTTCACAGGCTGGCTTTCACTGATTCTGTCTGTTTATACAGCATTCACATTAACAGAGGGAAATGTGCTTTGAGACTTCTCTGGAAATTCTTTCGGAAAGTTAACTTCAAGGCGCGTGAAGCGCCAGCTCGTAAAAACTCTTGTCTCGTCACTCCTCAAACATGCCGCCTTCCCCCCCTCTCACTGGCCTGTCTGACAGCCAGACAGCAGAACAAAAACAAAGAAGTGAGCTAAAATGTGTCTGCTTCTGAAATACCACTTGCTTACCACATTCAATGCCAAGAAGAGGACCGTGGATCAGCCTGATGTATGGTCTGGAGACGTAAACAGACATTCAGAGGGCGGACAGGGGAGACGAGGCCACAAAAACAAGACACTACTGTGTTGGACTCTACTGTGAAAAACTACTGTAAAAAGATTATTTGGTATTGTTTTTTTCTTTTTGCAGAAAAACAAAATATGGATGAGATGTTGTAACACTTACAGTAATATAATCTCTAATGAAGAAAATGAGTTTGACTTTACAGTGTGATCTGATTTTGAAACAAACCTGGTGAAAGATGGCACAGTCAAACGTTCTGACTACAGCGGCCATGCTGCTCCCAAAATCAACTGCTTGTGATTCCTGCTGGGTGAAATGAAATACCTGGAGAGTGATCAAATAACTCACCAGTTATTTGACATCCATCAACAATGCTTGTGTGTACCTCCTCACATTGCACAGTCGAGCCATTTCCGAGGGTGCAGAAGCAGAAGAGCGCAATTTGCCTGTCCTGCTGCTCGAGCTTCCAGGCACATCCTCAGCCTTTGACAGCTGACAGAGCCCAAAGCTGTGAAGCTGACTGGATATTTGACTCCTCCTGATTGCTTTCTCCGTGCCGGACCCGGTGAGCAGCCGTATGGTGTGACTCATAGACTGCATTATGCCCCAGAACAAGTGCTCTAATCAGTGGGTCGGAAGTAGATTTGACTGGTTTTAGATAAGAGATCTGAAAAGGTTCCCAAATGGCTTTTAGAGTGTGAGTGATGTGCTGTGCAAAGCGCTAAGTGACTTTTATGCACTTGAATATGTTACATAAGAGTTGATCAAATTTCAAGGCTTTATTCTTTTAAATTTGGCTTATTCGCTCAGCAAGCCAGTCCTCTCTGTGTTTAGCTGAAAAGTCAAGTAGGTGCTCACGAACATGCAGCCGAGGTCAGGTGCTTAACAAAAGTTATCAAGATCACCAGACAGCAGGAACGTCCAGTAAATAAGGCATGAATTTAATTTCTCACAGTATGTTGGATTAATAAGTCTGCACTGTTGTGTTCCCGGAATCTGATTGAAGTAGAAAATGAGTATGGCGCCTTAATGCACAATTTCATACGTGGAGACCAAAACAGAGCTAAAAGAGGTAAATCTTGGGCTCTTAGCAGATGGCAAGAAACAAAAGGTCCAAATGAAAGAAAAAAAAAAAGCAAGTGACTGCCAAGAGTCAGGTTGTTCTTTAGTGATTGCCCTGATTGAGGTGATTTTAAAACACTAGCATTCGACTCTTTTTCATGCATTATAGACATTTTCCAGGCAGAAGCCAACGGAAAGAAACGACAGCAGTTTGTGTTCTTCTCTTTGATCAGGATCAGCTGATCATTGCTCGAGAGAGGGGAAAAAAAGATGCATCCGGACACAATTGCATGAGTGATTGGATTTGGATGCCGTTATGTAGCTGACATGTATCAGATTATCAGCAGGATCTCCACTTGGTTCTTTGCTAAAGTTGGACACTGATTGGAAGGATTGCAGGTTAAAGGTGAGGACGTTAATTACCTTTTAAAATGGGCAGGAAGTATTTTTCTTTTATTCAGAAAGCTGAGAAAGCCACAGTAAGGCTGCGTATTTATCTGAACATGCCTTTCCAAAGTAATTAAGTGTGCAAGTTGAGTGTTTGCTGTGTGAAAGGAAATTGTTGACCCTGCATGCCCTGATAACTCTGTGCACAGCGGCTGATGAGTATAGTCAGGGCAACAAAGGAAGAATGACTTCTCACTCAGGTTATTGTTGCAGAATTCATGTTCAGCGTATGCTGCCAGCGTAAAAACATGTTTTAGGCATGGTGGCTATATGGCTCCAGAGATGGCTATGTTGCTATGTCACTAAATAAAATGCTTTCGTTCAGACTTTATATAAGTAGATGACTCATCAGTACTTCCTCCCATTTTCCAAAAATGAAGCCGTGTTATTGCAGAAATGGGTACGATCAGCTTGTGTTGGTGCTGTCATTTGCAAACTGAATAAGCAGCAGTGGCCAGATGAGAGATCAATATCGCACAAGTATTTCTTTAACATGTACTATGAAGGCAAAGGAATGATATACCTTTAGTTTTCATTTTTTTTAAATGCTCTGTGTGTAATTGCCAGAAGTTACTCTATGAGAGCTGGACAGAGTCACAGAAGGGACTTAACCAATCAAACGCTCAGTGATGTGCTGGTTTAGATCTGTGAGGAGATCCTGTAGGACGCCATTAGGAGCATATCCAGACATTGTCAGGTCAACCGCGTGGGAGCTATAAAAACTACTACATCTATCATTTTGAGTTGCTGCAAAATGGGCATATTTTTTTCACTTTGATTTTTAGGGTGTCTCTGAATTCAGCTCTCTGTAGGTCACAGGTGTCCAACTCCAGGCCTCGAGGGCCAGAGTCCTGCAAGTTTTAGATCTCACCCTGGGTCACCTGAATCAAATGATTTGTTCATTACCAGGCCTCTGGAGAACTTCAAGACATGTTGAGGTAATTTAGCCATTTAAATCAGATGTGTTGGATCAAGGACACAACTATAACCTGCAGGACACCGGCCCTCGAGGCCTGGGTTTGGACACCCTTGCTGTAGGTTAATAATATTAATTTCCATCAAGTGATGTGGCATCTTTTGTGCCTAACACTTTATCCAGTCCGTATCAGTATAGATATCCAGCTTGATTATTTTTTTTGCTGGCAAAGCTGGACTGCATGTAGGCCCACAGTGGGCTGCTGTGGGTAGTGGTTTGTCTCCTTGAGAACTCACTGATATTGAGTATTGCAAGCTGTTGAATTGATGGTGTCTTTTCACAAACTTTCAATGTGTCTAAAATTCTCGTCACGTATGTGTGAAACGAGGTCATTAAGAATAAAATCTTAACTGCATGTTTGAGTTTCAGCTAGAGTAAGGAGCAGGACTATTCAGACAGCAGATAGACATCATCAGTCCCTCTGATGCCTCATCCTCTACCATCTCTGAAGCTTCATTAAAATGTCAAAGAAAGTGAATTCCCTTAGCATGCCCACACTCAGCTGGTCTTTCTCCATCTTCCTCCACTCCCTCTCCTTCTGAATGTGCTGCATCTCCTGCCCAGAGCTGCTTTTTGTCCTCAGAAAGGAAAAGAATGACTGTGCTATTCACCTTTTCTGTTTGTGCCTTCTTAAGGCCATCTGGCGGCCTCAGAATCCAACCCTCCCCCGTGTTCCTATTCACCTGACACACACCTACACAGATTTGACTAATATTACTACAAATGATGTATTTCTGGAGTGAAGGAAGCCAATGTTCTGTGTATAAATACCAGAAAATCAGTCTTTCCTTGCCATATACAAAGATAAAGAGGAGCCATAAAAGGAAATGACTGTGTCACAGGAAGATGAGTTTGTCGAGTGGCCACGCTTATTTCTTCTGCTGAACTATTTTTAGCGCACACCTCTGACTCCTCTCAGCCTCCACACATCCACATCCATTCTCCGCTCATGTACTCGGACAGCCGCCGCTGTCCTCAGCCGGTGCGTGACTCATCACCGATTATTTTCCTCCTCGCTTTTCACAACCTCTCTCTCTCTCTCACACACACTCTCTCTCTCTCTGGAGATTAGCAGCTCATTGAAAATTTCATGATGAATCCATGAAGTATTTCGGTTTTTTTGCTTCTCAGGGTGCGTTATCAGCTGAGGTTCAGCTTACTGTTTAATATTCAGGGCCACTTTCAGCTCTATTTGATTTATTCCACCCTCTGCCTTCCCACATTTTTTGGGCACTAGCATCTTTCTGCTTTTCTGTCATTCAACTCCAAAAACTGCAGAGTTTTACTCTGCATGCATGTATGTGTGCATGCCTTTTGGAAGACATTAGAAGTGGATATTACTGCAACAGTTTTCTTAATTATCGATACCAAATTTATATGCTTATGTGAAACTACAGATTGTCAGAGCCTAAAAAACCCAAACCAGGATCAATGCTGTCCTTACAAGACTCCACTGTGGCTGTTTGCTGTGGTTGTGCAAATCATGACAGCTGATAAGCTCATATGGAATAATAGAGGGGGACAGAGGTCGACCACCACATCAGAGATTGTTCCACAAATCATTGTTTATTGCAGTTAGTCAGTCTATGACATTGTAGGGAGCTTTTAGCTAAATCAGCGATGCGTTTCAGCTTATAGCCATTATTAGCATTAGCAAATTTTGCCCCCTTAATGATACTGGTGACTTTTCCATCAGTATCCTGAGATCTGTTTTAGCATATTAAACTAAAAGTTTTCAAATGTGAGAAAATAAACAAGTAAAGAATGCAAATACTGATCTGTAGGTGGGTTTTTGCATTAGCAATTATTAGCAAGCCACTTTGCAACCCACGTTTTTCCAGCTTTTCCTCCTTTAAGTGACATACAGTACTCAGTTATTATCTTGGGCTTTTTGTACATGCCCACAAATGCACAGGAATGTTTCAAGAGACATGAGCTAGAGCTATACCACCAAATATAAATCTGTGTGGGTGGAAAGGCTCTTCTTATGAATATAGTCCTAACATAAGTCTTAATTCTTCACAGAAAAGAATGGCCCAAACCACTATCAACTGGCTGTGCAACCATGAATATCACTTTAAAGCCTGAGCCATGAAATCTCTGCCCCAGTGATGAAATTCCAGTGATGATGGAAAGGCTCAAAAACTCTATCAAATATGATGCACTATACATTAAGTGGTTAAACTTGAATGGTTTCTGTTTAAGCTCCACAGGGCTCAAAGTATCTGCTGCAAGGAAAATTGAAAGCTTTAATACTGAGGCTGTTCTTGAAAATATTTGCTTTGCTTGTTCTCAGCTGCTTCTTCTACACAGCACTTAACCTTTTCGCCCGTAACCGCAGTGAAGATCGCTCCATGAGGTGTGGTCACCGCAGCGTCTCATCAGCCTTGCAAATGGTTCATGATGAATAGCGCTGTGGTGCTATTGTTAGAGACTAAATTAAAGGGATGAGTGTGGTGTTGGGATCCTCACGCCCTTCCTGTTCTAACCCCACGAGTGCAAGCCTCTGTCCTTTTCCATCTTCAGAGACGTGAAATCAAAGCCTCTCTGGTGTCCTGTGTTACAGAGCCGCAGGGCCCTGAGGAAAATGTCTGCATCACCCTCTGCCATTGTGTGTTCATGGATCCCATCCAAAGATTAGTGGAGGGGAGTTTATCCGACCTTTACTGTCATTCAAAATGAACTTAATATGCACTGCTCAAACAAAGCCACATCTGTCTTTGCCTGTGAAGGTAACGCGCATTCAGCCGAAGGATGTGAAGCCGGTTTGTCCCGTACTGACAAAAATATGGGACAAACTACTTTTGGGTCAGAAGAGACTAAAATCAATTCGCATCACTCGCCTAGATGTAATACTGCAAGACCTCTGTTGTTGTCATGACTGGAGTCCCTCTCTGTGCGGGTAGTTTTGCTCTGAACCATACAGTATGTCATAGGTGTCAAACTCTGGCCCGCGGGCCAAATTTGGCCCGCAGCCTAATTAGATTTGGCCCGCGAAGCCACACCAAATTACTATTAGAGCTGGCCTACTGGTATTATACAGCTAATATATATATTGTTTAGTATTAAGCTTTGCTTGTTCCATATTCAGTTTTCCAGCAAAACTTGAGTCCATAAGAAAAGATTCATTCTTATATCTGGAGGAAGATTTTTTTTTTCAATAAATATTAAAGTTAGCCCGCGACTTTGTTCCAGTTTTGAATTTTGGCCCACTGTGTATTTGAGTTTGACACCCCTGCAGTATGTCGTCATGATACATCACACTGCTCCACTCAAGATGCATAGTGATTTACAAGAGGTGATTAGGCCTCTTTGGAGTGCTATACTGACAGAGCTGATTGCTATGGAAACTTCTTAGCTGTAATTAAGTTACTTGAGCTTGACGTGAAAATAATCTGATTAGATGAGAAAAATGTCTGCTGGCCATAGTGAAGTTATTAGTGAATAAATGAACTCTGAAGGCAAAGGATTTGAGTACACTCACTTGACACTTCATTAGATACAACTTTGCACTCTTAGGTTGGGCCTCCTTTTGCCTTCCGAACTGCCTTAATTCCTCATTGAACAGATTCAACAAGATGCTGGAAGAATTTCTTATAGATTTTGATCCATATTGACATGACAGCATGACACAGTTGCTGGAGATTTGTCTGCTACAAATTCATAATGCAAATCTCTCAGTTCACCAGATCCCAAAATGGGCTCTGTTGAACTGGGATCTCGCGACTGTGGAGGCCTCTTGAGGGCTGTTTGAGGTTCAGTTTCTGAGCTTTATGACAAAAGACAAGTAACAATATTTAGATAGTATGGTCTTTTAACTTTGTTCATTTGGTACTAAGATGCCCAAGGTGTGCTATGGAAAGATCCCTAACATCATTGCAACATGTTTCTGACAATCCAAATATTGCAGCGGAAACTGAGACTCGTCAAACCATTTTTCCAATCTTTAATTGTCCAATTTTGTTGGGCCTCACTTTCCTGTTCTTTGCTCACAGAGGTAGAGGTTTCTCTGCTGCTTCAGTGTCGAACAGGTTGTTCGTTCTTCTGCATGCTTTCCTTTTAACAAGTCGTCATTTAAGTTACTGTTGCCCTTTTATCAGCTTAAACCATTTCAGCCATTCATTTTCACCAGTTCTCTGTAGCTGGCAGAGATCGGGTGAAAATGACATTTTCACACACAGAGCTGCCGCTCGCTGGATATTTTTGATTTTTCTGACTTTTCCCTGTAAACCCTAGAGATGCTTGTGTGGGAAAATTCCAGTAGATCAGCAGTTTCTGGAATACTCAGATTACCCCATCTGGTACCAAGTAAAGCAAATCACATTCAAAGTCACTTAAATCACCTTTCTTCCCCTTTCTGTCCGACAGGTCATCTTGTAAATGCAGTGAGCTGCTGCCATGTGTTTGACTGAATAGATATTTGCATGAATGAGCAATTAAACAGGTGCATCTAATAAAGTGGCCACATAGGTTGGATGTAGTTCAACAGACTCAAAAGAAAAGTCATTGAATTAAGAGTGCAGGTGGCTACTGTTGTCAGCCAAGTGATCTCACTTATGCCAGTTTTATTAAATATTTGCGCAGCTTCTTTAATCTTTAACCTGCAAAGACCCCGATTACAAATCATTAACCTTTGACACGGAGACCATAAACTGCAATGTGCTCAATGGAGAATCCGGGCATTACCGTGTTGTTGCTCCCATTTCCACCTTTAAATGCCCAAAGAAACCAGCCAAATTACTTTTCCACTGCTGTATGCTTAAGTCTTTCTCAAAATCTTAAAAGGCTATAAATGTGTGATACATCACCAGCTTTTTCTTAATGCAATCACTGGGAAGTGGCTTTTTTATTTGTTTATTTTTTTACATACAGAAAAAGATACACCCACAGATTTCCACCCTTCGCTTGTCTCATCCACATAAGAAAAAACCAAGATGGTGGTGGTCAAAATGCCAAAGTTGATGCTTCAAAGCAGTAGACGAAAAAAGAACAAAAAACCCCTAAAAAACAAAACAGGCAGTGATGCAAAAACAGTTGTTGAGCTGAAAGCAGCCACAGATGAATCAGAGTCGAGCTTTCTAAGTGCCGTGCAGGTCTTTAAATTATATTTGTGTATGCGGAAGATCTGAATCCCTGTTATCTCTCTCAGTCGTAATGTTACTGTCGTATCTAATTAGATTGCTCGCAAGTGTAGCAAATCCCTCTGCATTAGAGATTTACAGAGGGGAGCGATTTAACAGCTCGGCAGAGTAAAACGGCGCGACACCTGATGGTTTAATTGCCGTTTGATTTATTACCAGAACCTGGCTTGAGGCAGCAAAACCAATTTAGCTGCCAAAATATCTACTCATGACGCTGGGAATGTGTTTACCACACAACGGCATTTAAATAGGCCGTCTGCAGCATCAGGTCGGACGCTGTTCACACTGATACAAAGACAAATGTGTTCATTTTCACTGCTGCTGCTCCTGGGCATCCACCACCGGATGATTTATGAATATTTTATGTTTTACAAAGCTCTTTGATTTTGTAGTATGCCGACAGCGTGCTTAATTTGGAGTATTTTTGAGGAGGGGATTTGAGATTAAAAACTGGTAGTTGACGGATTGAGTGGGGTTCATACAGCTGTTCGAGAGCTGTTCATGTAAAACATTTTCTTTCTGTTTTTAATGTTTATGAAAAGGGTTAATTATTAATCTTACTATGGTTAATGGCAAAGTAAACATGGCAGAAAAGCAGAACGCTCCTCTATTATTCTCACAAGAGCACTTGTGCTCATTATGGCCGACATCTCATTAAACTAAATGCTGTATGATGAGCAGGAATCTGAGAACCTCTGTCACTAATGAGTAGGCATGGAGAAGAAAAAGAGATGAGTCATGTGGTGATAATTGGCCAGCTGTAATCTGATCAGGAGGGGAAGAGAGATGATGAGATTTCTTCAAGTATTACTGCGTTTGGTATTCTGGGAACAGAACATAGCTGAGGCTCCTTGGAGCATTTGCTAAACTTTGCTTTCCTGTTTACATACAGTTACGGCTCGTATGCAGCTTGTAATCACAGCGTAGCAGATTTAACACTCCCAACTGATATATTTTTTTAAACAGTAATTTGATTTCAGATATGCGAGAAAGACATTAAAGGTCAAACTATCTGTCGTTGAGCCGATACTGGCTCCTCACAGATAAATCTAATATGATGAACGCTGCACTGTAAGTACAGTACTCACTTTTTAAATCAGATACAGAGAAAGGTGGTTGCCAGCTAGTTTGTAAAATACATTGCTGGGAAGTTACTAAATACTGACTTTATAATGTTCCCATTTTTGCTGTTGGAGCCGCGAGCTCCAAGGTCTACACTATCCATTCATCCACACATCCGTGTGTGCCTCCACAGCTCACCAGAATCAGTCCTCCTCCTACAGTGTTGGTCAGAATCTATACAAACTTGCACACATTCAAACTGTGCTCAAGGACAAAGTCGCATTTGTTGTTTTTCAGAAAATAACCAGTAAACTGTGAGGAATGTTGGGCCGGATGAGCTACTGCCTCATTGACCTTCTGGTCAATATTAAATACATTTTATTGTGAAAATATCAAATTAATTAACAGCAGCTTTATCAGTATGCAGGCTCTAGTTTCACTCTGACAGTCCTTGACTCTTCCCAGTAAGGAACCTGCTTGCACTTGTCAGCTAATTAAAATTTGAATACAATCTTATATATATATATGCTCTTGATGACGAACAGCAAGGCAGGCAAGACTGACGCTAATGACTTAATTATTGCTGTGCACTATAGTGTTTGTGGGGGTGCTGGGAAGCACCTCCCTCACTAAGGTGAAGCACATTCTTGCAGTGTCTGACAGGAAGTTTTGATTTTGTTGTGCTTTTGTTTTGAAGTCCACTAATCAATGTTCTTTTGATGTCAACTCCCTGAAGGCTGGATTCATGACGTGCACACATGATTACAGCCTAATGATGTTCACCTGATTGGAGTTCCCCAATTATCCTGTTCGTGGGGTAAACCATCAGATGAGAGCTGAGGGTGTGAATGGGCTGAATATTTAGTTTGATTTGATTTAGTTAATTTGTATATTATTTAACTGGGGTTTGATTGTAGTCAGATATATCACATCCTGCAAATTCTCATTTGTTTTTCTCTACCAATTGGCCGTTAAGCCCAAATCTCTCTGAATAGACAATATATTTGCTGTAGAGGAGCAAAACGTCTGTTAACATAAGTTAATGTTATATGTTAGCTTGTTGGTGAGTAGCCTTCAGTAATAGTAATAAATCACACAGCAATAGTACATCGAAGATGCTGCAGAGCACATAACCCAGGTAGCTACCACAACTAAAACAAGGTAGCTGCAGCAAGCTAACGTTAGTTTTTAAAATAGAACTTACTTCCAGATGTTTCTTTAGGTTGGAGTCTTCTGATGCTGAGAGCAGCTTGAGAGAGTTTTCATTGCACAGTCAGATTTTGCCCATCATCCCTTTCTTCTTTAAATGTAAAGTGGTGTCAGAATTTCCAAGTATGAAATGCATTCCTGCCCGTGCACTGCTGGATCTGTTGTGCTGGCTCCGGGTCCATTGTGTAACTGACACATCAACATTTAAAGGATGCTCACATTAGAGCCTCTCATTGCGTGTTTTGTTTGGGTTTCCAGCAATGTGTGAAATTACCAAAATTAGAGAGAAGATAGCCAAACATAAGAAAGAGGAAAAGACCGCCGTGCAATCCATTTATTTCCACAACGTAACTGTATTCTAATTATCACCTATTTGAGCGGCAACTGTAACAGAATAAAGTTACTCATATTTCGTATTTTAAATACGTAACGCCGGTCCACATATTCCGTTATTGCCCAACGCTGGTGCTAAACAGTCCCAATATTTTTATGTCACTATCAAGTTTGACAAGAAAGATGGATTTTACTGACATGGGATTTTATGAATGTAAATTTATTAAGCTCTCAGGAAGTGGTAGAAGGTTATCTGCTATATTTACTGCTACTTTAGTGCAAGTTTATACAGATAAATGAATCACAATATATTTCACCTCACCTCGACTTACTTTTGAATAAAGTGTAATGCTTTATATTAGTTTAAATAACCCAAAATTACAAGAAACTCCAAGTGATACACTAATCTTTCAATAATCTTATTCTAATTATATAATGTACATTACCACTGATTTTATTAGCAACATTTTGTACATTTACTTGAGTAAAAGTTTAATTTGACTTCAGTTTGATTTACTTTTATATTCCATTTATGCGATTGGGTGTGTGGCAACATTAGACCTAAACCTTGACAGCATTCAGGACCAAAACACTGGAGAAGGAGGCGTAATGGAGTCATGGCAGCAGCCAGCATGACTAGTCATGTAACTAAAAGCTAAATCCTAATGTAACAATTTTGTTGCTGCGCTGTCTTGAAGTCATGCTTGGTTGACACTAACCTCTAAGTAAGCAGGACATGCTAAAAATTGAAGCTCGAAACAAAGAGCTGTCCCGCTGAGCTGCTTTTATACAGATACGTTTTCATTTTAGGTCTCAACATAATCAGTGAAGTTTTCTACAGGATTCTTTTCTATTTCTTAATTCTGGTAGTTTTGATTAACAAAGGTCTAAAAGTTCGTGTTATTTCGTCCTCATGCATCGCACTCAGATGCTCAGGCTCTGAACTCCAGCTCAGAGGGTAACGCCATCAATCCTGGGAGTTGACATGTTTACTGGTTTGTGTGTTATTGTTACTCCACTCACTTCAGACTTCCCACATCCGTTCTTTATGGGCTTTTAAAACGATTTAAAATATATATGTATGAATGGGAGCGTGATTGGCGAGCTGTAATCTGATCTGGAATGGGACTGAGATGATTAGATGTCTGCCCTCACATCTATCTGTATTAAGATGGATTGGATATTTCCCCTGGCAGCTTTGGGAATCGTAACAGCCCATGTTAAACAGACAAGCACACACATCCTTATGGCTGAAAAATGGTTTATGGGTATTCAACTGTTCCAAGAAAGCTTGGTGTATTGGTTGGTGGTATGAGATACAGTCATGCCCCAGGGAAAATGGTGGTGAAAGGAAGTCTGGGAAAGCTCTGAGACTGGAAACTGTGACCTGACCTACTGTTCAGGAAGTGGTTTGGGAGCTTTTGTAGGTCATATGTTTGCTTGTTTTTAGCATGAGGGCTGTCACATCTTGGCGTGTGTAAAGAAACAGTCCAGCACAGTAATGTTTTCATTTCCACAGTCGGAGAAATTAGCTGACTGGCATTTAAAAAAGCAACAAAAAATGCTGGCTGTTTCCATGAAACTGCTTTCAGATTCATCAGTACTTTAAAATGAGGTGAGATCTCTCAAGTTAATAAAAACGTTGAATACATTTGTGTCAGCGCTGTAAGCATCAAGCTGTCACGCTGCTGTACGCCTTTCTCTCATCTGTCCATCACTTTATGTTGACTTTAACCATTCTTAAATAATTTAGTTCCTGCAGAAGCTTTTCAGATTCTCAGAAGTAATCCTCGAACCAGGGGGTAATGGATCTGCAAAGCTGCATAAATAAAACGTCTTCATTTCCTCAGTTTCCGTTTAACTGCTGAGAGGATTTGCAGGAACCATAAATCGATAATTAAAGGAGAGCAAGCTGTGATCTGTAATCCTGTCAACATCTCCGAAGTAAATGGTTATGATATTGACTAAGGGGTGGGGCCGGCTGCACAAATAGTAATCCTCTAGTCATCTAAACTAATGAATCTTACAATCTCAAAGTTGTTGACAGAATCAGAACAAAATTGTCCGTTTTGTTTTACAGATTCCTGGTAAGTGTTACTCTTTACAAGCTTTTGGGGAGAACATTATGTGTAAATTGCTGCTTCTTGTCTGCCAACAAAGCAGCAGAGTGGCCATTTTTTTCTAAACCAAATGCAATAAAACCCCAGAAATGTCCTGTTAATGATTCATCCCTTTTCTGTTCACATAAAACATAAAAGCAGCCAATGTACTACAAGTCTGATGACATCAATCTGCACAGGCAAATGCTATAATCTGTCTAAACCAGAGCCAACACTGAATTCTGTGTGAAATTCAATTGCTGCTGATTATTTTTATCACATTTGCCAGTATTTCTGAGCTCTCGCGGGTATTATAGAAATAAAGTTATCCGTGAAGTCATTAATATCAAATCCATGCGTCCAAATATGTGGTAACATTTTCCACCTGGTAGAAGGCAGCTGTACCTAACAATACATTACCCCCTCTGATCCCCCAGCTACTGCTCTCTTTAGATAATCTTCACTAAATCAAGGGGAAAATGTAGCTCAGTTTAGCTCAGTTTAGCTCAGTTTGTCATGTAGTAGCTTTCAGTTACACAGCAATGACTGCAAGGTGTCCAAGTCCGATACTGCAAAGCAAGCCCAAATCATCGCCCCTCCACCACAAACAACTCAACAGTTGGTGTGATGTGTTTGTGCTGATGTGCAGCATTTGGCAGTTTGCTTTATGGCCACAGATCTCCATTTAGTCTCATCTGTTCAAAGCACATTTTTCTGGAAATCTTGTGCTTTGTTTAGGTGCACCTTTATAGAAAGGAAAGAGTTTCTCTTGGTAACCCTTTCAGACAAGCCGTACTTGTTGAGTCTTTTTAGTTTTTTATCGTACTGTCATGAACTTTAACATTTAACCTGCTGACTGACACTTGTAGAGTCTGTAGCTCTTGGTTTTGTTTTTTTGTTTTTTGTAATTTCCCTGATCATTGCACAGTCTGAGCACAGACATCATCCTGGTGAAATTGTTAAACTCTATTAATGCCCACACTTTAACAGAGGTGGTCACACTGCTACTTACCTTCTTTGTTCCTAGAGAAACAGCGTGGGTGGTTTACACAAGACTGAAAACGGTCTTGTGTAAACTTTATTTCTCATATCTGTATATATAGTATTTCAAGTTTTCTATTATTACATTTTAATTTTCTCGCTTCTATTATTTGTTTTTAAGGCAGTTCCCATGTAACCGTTTCTCCTCCAGTCTTATCAGCACAGCTGGCTGTGTGACATGACCCAACGTGACACGAACACAATAGGTACAGGACTTGACTGCAGAGCCACAGCTCTGGGAGAGACAGCGAAGAGGTGTTTTTTGTGGCTGAAAGGAACTAAAGAGCTGTGGGTGTTCGTCTGATGGTCATGAGGAATCAATAGAGACTGTTCAATGAGTAACACAACACTGGTTCAGAACAGGGGCATGGGCGCCACTAATTGCTCTTGCTTTGTTTGCAATTAGTCCAACATTCTGCCGCTAATGTGATTAGGTCACTTCAGATAAAAGAAGCTTTTGGCAAACACCTACTACGGATGGTGTGTCTGACGTAAATCTGAAACCTCTGTCATCCATCAGCTCGCAGCTGCCCTATGAAGTCTGAGCTGAACAATTTGATAAGATCAGATCTGTTTTTTGTTACTTTGACTCCAGCTGCGGTCAGTTGTTGGGAAATGTCAAGTTGTGAAGAAACCGTTAGCAGCTGAAGACATTATAAGGCAATAGTTAATATAAAGAGAATTTTTCAACCAGCCACATGATGCAGGCTATGTGACACCAGAGAATAAACACCAGAGAAAATATAAAACAGCAGCTCTACTCTGATCTACTTTCCATCGCTACACGCAGCCTGTTTTATTTGTGGCTAAGGAGCGGTAATGTTGTAGCCAGTGACACTGACAAAAGTCAATGCAGGAGTTATAAGCTGCTGTAGAATAAACACAATTTAAGCTGATTAATATTAGCTGATGCTAGCAAGCACATACTGCTTATTATTGGTTTATTACCTAAGACTTCACTGCTATTGCCAAACAGCAGCCGGTTTTTAATGCTTAGTTTATTTTTTTGGTCCCAGTTATGCTAAATGTGTAGCAGACAGCAACATTAGTTACCATGTATTTGAAGATCGATCTAGTCCACAGTGGGCCTTCACCAAAGCAGACCAGGACATTGTTTCATGGTCCTTGGGTCTTTTTCATTATTTTGAATTCTAAGTGGATATAGTCGAGTTGGTTAAGTTTTGAATTACAGTTTTGAGGCCTTATTATGAATTCAAATGTAATATTAGGCTTAAATTGTATTGTATTACATCTGTATCTTGTTGATTTTCAAATTCCTGTTAAGACTGCTTTACTGTTCTAGAGGTTTTCTTGGTCATTATTTGGCTTCGGTTCCTATTTTGAATTAAACTTGCTTCCTGTTTTACTCTGATAGTTGTTTTTCTTTTGTGTCTTGTTTTGGATTTGCCTTAACATCTGTTTGATTCTTAGGTTGTTTTTTTTTTGTTTGTTTGTTTTTTTAAATTTCATATGGGGCGATCGTGGCTCAAGGGTTGGCAGTTCGTCTTGTAATCGGAAGGTTGCCAGTTCGAGCCCCGGCTCGGACAGTCTCGGTCGTTGTGTCCTTGGGCGAGACACTTCACCTACCGCCTACTGGTGTTGGCCAGAGGGGCCGATGGCGCGATATGGCAGCCTCGCTTCTGTCAGGCTGCCCCAGGGCAGCTGTGGCTACAACTGTAGCTGCCTCCACCAGTGTGTGAGAGTGAATGAATAGTGGCATTGTAAAGCGCTTTGGGTGCCTTGAAAAGCGCTATACAAATCCAATCCATTATTATTTTTATTATTAAATTTCATTCCGTCTCTCCTTTAGCATCGCCTGGATATTACCAACCACCATACAAACAGATGTGTGTTCAGGGTGTTCCTGCTTATGCAAATTCAGTCATTTAAAAAAAATTAAAAAAAATAGTCGGCCACTCACTTTAGTATTCTGATTTCTGATTTGAAATTTGTGGCCGGAAGGTCATTATTCCTGCTGGACTGTTTTTTGTTTTTTTAAATGCCAGTTTTTGATCACACCTTTCAAAACATAATAACACAGGCTGCTAAAAGCATAAATGCAACTCTAATTCAGAGTCGCTGCAAAATGTGTGGCTCCATTTTAGCCAAAGCAACGCCTCTATCAGACTGTTAAAAAAAAGAAAAAAGGATCAAACTAGAAAATGGTATCCACATATGCAATATGTGATGAGCACAGAAAGGCTTTTTTGTAAATGCCAGCGCTGTTATCAGCTTTCCTCTCTCTGCACACAGTCAGTAAATCACCTGTTTTTGTGTTCTGGTCAGCTTGGCGATACCTTGCACATTATTCTGTTTGCAATCCTTCAGTGAATCTGGGCCACAATGTGCACTGATGCACATTAACAAAGGCTCCTCTCTGCCGTGTGTACCTTTCTTTCCCGTGGAAGTGAAAAGCAGGAGATAGAGTTACATCTAATGAGAAAAGGACTTCACACCCCATTGGTTTTTCTCGCCACCTGGAATCCAGGCCACCGCCACTAAAACCTCAACGGCAAAATTAGGGTTGAACGGGAAAAGGAAAAGTGCTCCGAGAATAAATATGCACGCTCGTCTGCTTTGTCAACAGCAAATTGACAAATTACCTGCCACTGTTCTGTTTTCACTGCGTTCAGGGGATAATTGAACGTTACATGACCCGGACTCCCTTTGCCTAAAAACACATTGAATTTGTTAGCGAGAAAGGGAGGCTGTGATTTCCTCCATCCATCCATCCATTCGCTACCGCTTTTCCTTTTCAGGGGCGCGGGGGGCGCTGGAGCCAATCCCAGCTGTCGTAGGGCGAGAGGCGGGGTACACCCTGGACAGGTCGCCAGTCTGTCACAGGGCTAACACACAAGGACAGACAACCATTCACACTCACATTCACACCTAGTGACAATTTGGATTTTCCAATTAACCTATCCCCACAAACTGCATGTCTTTGGACGGTGGGAGGAAGCCGGAGTACCCGGAGAGAACCCACGCAAGCACGGGGAGAACATGCAAACTCCACACAGAAAGACCTGATGGTGGAATTGAACTCAGGACCTTCTTGCTGTGCGGCAACAGTGCTAACCACCATGCCACCGTGCTGTGATTTCCTGAGGAACAAAATCAGCAAGACAGGAATGATGAACGCTGAAGTAAAAGACCAATTTGGCTGATAAAATGGTAAAGCTTTGCAGTCTGCCTCATGCGTGAAAGTTACTGTCCTGAGCTCAAAGGCACTGGCTCACCTTCACTCCTTTTTTCATTGTGGATTTTCTTCCTTTACTTGGTTAATTGGAAGACAGGCCTGGTTTTTCAAGTTCAAAGGAGGAACTGTTCCTTCATGAGCTCTTTTCCATAAGTAGGAGCTCAGTAAGCTGACATGATTACACAGAGACCCACCTGGACTCATGAAAGCCAGACAGTCCCAATGGCAGTGAGTCGAAGCTAATTAAAAAGTGTGAAGAGACTTGGGTGGCTTTAATGTTGCTTTAACATATTTGTTACTAAAAATTCATTTATAATATAAGTTCTAAAGCCATACTGTTTTATTTATACCACTGTGAAGAAAGTTAAATGCTGATAAAAGAACAAAGTTACCCTACTACAGTCAATCATTTTACCTTTAAGAACACGGATAAAAGTCAATCCGGTGAACGCCTGGTAGGTCAGTAAAGCTTAGCATGTCGATATTGAGCCAAAGTGCAAAACTCAGCTCATTTAAATGGTCCAGCTTTAGGTGAATGAAGTAAATAGACTTACAGTCTTCCTGTGGAACGTCTTTGAACTTCATGAAGGGTGGTTGTGGCTCAGGAGGTAGAGCTGCTCATCTTCCAGTTGGGAGGTTGGTGGTTCGAACTGGGGGGCCAAAGTATCCCTGTGTGAGTTAATTGGTGTGTGAAAATTAGAACTTAAATGCAGGGGAAGACTGTACAAATACATGGACACAATCAAACAAGCACCAAAGCGCTACGTGAGAAACGGTCCATTTACATGCTGAATGGTGAATCTCAAGCCACCTGTCATTTCTTTATAGTTTACTAGGAAAATGTGAAATACCTGTACTGATTTATTTATCTAGAAATGGTCAGGTACAAGGACGGGATGGAACATGAGTGAAAAAGCAGCCAATGTCCAAATAAAGACTAAAAGACATAACTTTACACTGACCACTTTACACAATCAACCTCAATTATCAAAGTAAACAGAAAATAACAAAAAGGCAAGGCTAACACTAAGACATGAAGGTTCATATTAACCCCAATAAAAGAGCAGAGAAGGCACTGGAACACAAATGAGACAGAGGGAGGCAAAGACAGTGAAACACAACATTAGAAGCAAAAGAAAGAATCAACAAAAGGAACCAAAATTCAGCAAATACTGAACAAAACCTTTGGACCATGACAGAGATGCCCACCTCCTACAACTGAATCCATATTTCACTGACAGACGAGAGTGGTTTCAATCATTTCATTTCACTCTGAGTGAAAGTGAATGAGCTCATAGCCACCACATTTATTTTCTCTGCTAATCTCTTTACATAAAGTAAACTGATACAGCAGGTCTCTTTTTCAGTGACATCACCCCTCCCCAACAACTGAACTAAAAGGAGAAATGTTGCAGCATTCAGCTAACTGAACACATTTTACACCAGTGTTTACAGGTAATTTTACTCTGAGAAAGAGGTTTTGGTGTGTGGCTGTGCCTGATAAACAGGGAAGGGCCGTCTAATTCAGCCTGCATAAATGACATTTCTGTGCGGCAGATTGCTTGTTGATGGTAAACCATTAAGACAGTGAGTCACTGGCTCACTGGGGATGTTTTTTAAAGGAAGGCTGATACTGTCAAAGACAGGCCAACAATCCTGTCTCAGAGAAGAAGATGCTCTTGATAAAACCTGAGAGCTGATGTTTCAAGGTTGTTTGAACTCTGTCTTAATGAGCTGGACGTTTTCCAGTGGGTATTAGCATTTAGATGAAATGTGTGTTAAAGTGGTTTGGATCTTATGGACTGTCGGTGCGTTAGCCACAGCTGATTTTCTGAGAATACATGTTAGTGGATGTACATATTAGGGCTGTAGATTGAGCTTCACTACTATAAACAAATGGTCATCAATTTTTAGTTTCATCTAGTAAAAAGTGTATTCATGACTCAGTATGCAGTCTATTTAAAAAAGAAAACTATTTAATACTTAAAATCAAACTGCCACCCTGCTGTGTGTCTCGTGTGCTGATTTCATATGCTGAACACATTTGTCCTGTGGTTCTTTGCAGCTCTGGTGGTGAGATTTCTGACCAGACGCTTCATCTGGGAGTATGACCCCACACTTGGTAAGACAGCCCAAGAAACGTGTATCCCCTCCTGCTGTTACTGCCATCTCCTGTATCTGCAGAAATTGCACACTGTCAATTTTATGGTTTTATATGAAGTTCTTCTAATACATATAGTCCTTAACTAAGTTGATTATTTAAAGCTATCCCCAGGTGTAAAAAACACACAGCAGATTCCACTAATTTTACAAAGCCTAAGCCAGTTACTTGTAGAACCACCTTTAGCAGCAATAACTTGAAGTAATGGTTTTCTGTATGACTTTGTCATACAAGTGTTGTATGGCACAGGTGTCTTAAAGTCCCAGCACAGCAATTCAGTCAGTTCAAGGTCTGGTCTTTGACTGGACCATTGCAACACCTTGATTCTTTTCTGCCATGCTACCGCTAATGTGAAATCTTCTGTAACTAGCCTAGCATTACTTTTAGCTTTGTGCCCTCTTTCTGTAAGTTTAACCAATAATTGAAAGCAGGAGAAACATCTTGTTCAGGCATTTTTCCTGCATGAACCTCTCTAAAGATGACAAAATGAAAATGTGTTTGCTTTTGGCACAGCTAGGGTAATGGCTTTCCCCAGCTAGCTTCTAGCTTTTAATCTAAGGTAAGCTAGCTGCTGCTCGTTGTAGTTTTCATAGTTAGCATAGATTCATATTAGTGCTGTCAGCATTAATATCGTTAAAATAACGTTAATGCCATAACTGCATTAATGCGGCAAATCTTCGTTAGCGAGTTAACGTGGATTGCCCCGTGCGTGGGGCTGGACGGCGCTAACGCGTTGACGCCCTGCGATGAGAGATTTAACGAGATTCACGCAGACAGCACTAATATATACCAAATCTCCTCATCTAACAGGAAAAAGAGAAAATGGAAGTTCTAGGTGCAGGAGTTATATCATGGGCACTATCATTGCCAGCACAGAGCTAGCACTTTAATCTTCTGCACAAATGTTTATCTGGTGAAAACAGAATAAAAGCAATAATTGATTCATTGAAAATTCTGGGATAAAGTGCTGAAACTGCTACAACTCAGCGTAATGTAAAATTGTTGTTGGGGGGTTTCTCTTATCAGTGCATTATATACAGTAGAACTGGCCTTTTCATACTCTGGTTGAACCAGTCCTCTACATTGTAATTATGGGACACAAAGTGCCTCCTCTATAATGTGCTTTTCATTTCCTGGCTGTGCTTGGCAGGTCAGCGCCTCTGGACTGTTCACATGATGCTCCTTCAATAGCCTGCCTGTTCTTAGCAATACATGGTGCAGTACAGTGCAATCACCAACATAAAGCAGACCGCACTCAGGAGCATAATTAATCCATTTTCATATAATAACATAATGATCACAGTCATTATGGCCTCTGTGTGACATCTCAACATATGCCTGTGAGATTGCTGAGATATGTTCAGGTGCTAGACCAACAAAGAGGAAACACTTTAACGAAAGCGATAGGATTCTGGATTTCTTTTACATTTAGCATACGTGGCATTTAGATCATACTCAGCTGCCACCCATCCACATCTTACTACTTTTTTACAGTATAATGTATTGCCACTGTGCCAGCTTCATATTACACGTCTGCTGTTTAAACTCAAAGTAGGGAATGTGGTAGAAATCAGGAAAAGAGCAATAACTGCTTCCTTGGTTACAACAAGAGGTTACGTCACAACCCCTTGAGGTCTGTAATGGAAATAACAGCACCGCTGGAGGGTGTCTGTGACCAATCAGACTGCCTGGATGAAATTACCCTCAAAGTGCTCAAAACATCATTAAAACACTATTATGAGCAGATCGCACAGGTAGGGGGTTTGCATGCTGGAGAATTACTGCCGCAATGTGTTCTGCACTCCATCTATCTCAGTATGCCTTCCAGTAGCTATTGCTCACCATTCATCTCCATTTATTATCTACCTATTTATCTGGATCAGGTTTACAAACAAGCTCAGATCTTATTCCCTGCAGTGAATTGTCCCTTTTCAGCCTAGATGTACGAAACAGCCCATGCAGAGCTATCTTGTGCATCTTCAAAGGCAGATTTTATTTCAGGGAACAGTAGATTTACTGTGACTGCAAAAAATTCAGGCTTAGCGAAGACAATTTTCTGCAGGATAGTGCATATACACTGTGTATAAAGGATGTATGTTGCTGTTGTGACATCATACACTAGTTACTACTTTGTGAAGTAGTGGTTAAAAGCCTCAACTTGACAACTGTGGCTCTCCCATCGTGCATTTTCTAAGCCAGGTTTAAGGAATGATTGGTTGAATCGAGCTAAGAAACTGAGGACCATATATGGAGTTCACTTGTCTGTTACAATGTTGCACACCTTTCAGTCCACAATCAATGGGAATTCACTAGAATTCCTGTGAATTCAACAGCTTGACTTCACAATCTCAAACTGGTGATTGAAATCCTAAATTCTAATGGGATGATAAATTCTAATGTTAAAAGAGGTTAGTGTTGTGCAAGCGGATTGCAAACAGCCTTCCAATCAAGGACGTTTTTTCATTTCTTGTTTTCCCATTAACACAGACCTTCCCAAAACGGGGGGGGGGGCGCGTTATGAGAAGGGAAGAAAGGAAGGGGAAGAAAAAACAAAAGGCTTGGACTCTGCTAGCACAGGGCGCCCACAGAAATGCAAAGCAGGAGATGAAGCATCGCTGAATATGTTTCCAAACCAACTTCATTCTAAGCCAAAGACTAGAAAATATGGTGAAGCATATCTTCCCTTTGGCTTCACCTGCACAAGTGCCAAGGTAGGTCTCCCCTGCAGAATTGGTTTTCCCTTCGTGGGGAGCAGCGCTCTTCAAATCACGGACAAACAGTATCCCACAGTTGTTTATGTTTTTAAACCCATTTTGCACAGAGAGGCATTTTTTGAAAAATGCATTGATGGCAATGTTGAATATTATTACACATACAGTAAAATAATCACATCGTGACGCCTCTGCCTTTCTAAATGGAGGGACGGTAAATGCATGTGTATATGTAAGCGTGTAAAACCTGCAGATAGAGACAAAATACTGTTAATCTGACTATCTGCCATTCTGCAATTCATCTCATGTAAACAATAACGTGGCGCACAGCGTGACGTGAAAAAAGGCACATACCTTTGACGTTGCGTGACGAACTCTGTATTCTTCGTCCACACGTAAACGGGAAAAGGAGTTTTAAAAAAATCTCCGTTTTCAGTGATTTGAAACGCCGTTTACATGTGGACGAAACGGCTGCATGTCCAAAAATACCCCTGTAGGCATGGACGTAGAGTTAGTAGTTAGTAGAGTTAGTAGTTTACATTCTTACTACCTGTAATTTATTGCAGGTTACTTGTATTTTCCTAATTGTTTACTAAATGCTTGAGGTGTGAAAGAAACCGCAATGGAGCAAAATATGGGTGTGTGTGGTTGGAGGATGCGTGCGTGCGTACGCGCGAGAAGGGGGGCGCGAACATTTTTTCTTGTAAAACAAAGGGGGGCCTAGCAAAAAAAGTTTGGGAACCACTGCTTAACACATTAAATTCATATTCTCAGAATCATGTAAATATACGAACATGTGGGCATCTCCAGATATGATCAGTACTTGAATGAAGAATGAGTGTGCTTGTGTACCTGCGCGCGCGCACACACACACACACACACACACACACACACAAGTTTACACTTGAGTGTTCTTGCTGTTGTTGTGTTCGTGTTGGATATGATGTGATGTGAATGAGGAAGCATACATCTGACTGAAACTGCACACTCATTAGCTAAAAGACTAAACTAAAGTCCAAAAGGGCTAATTTTATGAATTAATACTTTTTCAGCTCTTAACTTAGCCCATCGTCTGTGTCAGCATGCTTGTAGTGGGAAAAAACTGTGAGTTCTGATAACTAAGAAAAAAAGCACTTTTTGCATTCGCTGCATTTTTTAGCTTTTACATATAAAAAGCCTGCACATCCAAAGAAAGAAAATGTGTGGCAAGAATTTAATCTCTTTTTTTGCCCTATTTCATCTCTAGTTAAGGAACCAATCATTGAAGAGAATTAAAAGATGCAAAAACAGGGGTAAAAAAAAAAAAACCCCAAAAAACGTGCAGATCTCTGTATGTTTAAATTCTCGGCTGGTAGCAACAGAGACTGAGTTTGCAGAAACACTACATGGCTCTCATTCCCAGCAGCACAATGGGAACCAACAACACTTCAGACTGCACATGGCCACAATATTGCAAAAGTTATTTCTGTCTCTGCACACCGTCTGGTTACAGATTCTAATCTCCTTTGGCTCACAGAAATTAATTGTGTGCTACCGCGACTGTGGTTTGGCATGACAACAGCAGCTCTGCTTTATATTATATCACACGGCTTTTTTGCTTGCTCATGCTCTGCACCATTTTCTCTGGTTTGTTGGAGCAATTTATGGAAGCGCACACTGACAGAGTTCATCAACAAACTGGATGGTTTTCAGTGTCGACACTGAGACTTTTTTTCCCTGCCTGATCCCAAAACAGTGTAAAGCAGCTGTTTGCACTGTCATTTTTGTTTCTTCCCAAGACCCTTACAGGTTCAGTACAGGTTCACTAAAGAAGTGGACATTGCTAAACAACATCAGCACTCTGAGAAGATGCAGCAGCAGATCTCAGAGAATGACTCGGCCTCTGTGTGGAAAGGTTTTAGGAATATCACCAACTACAAGCCTAAAACCCCCCACTCCACTGATGACTTGCTCTTGGCCAACACCCTCAACGACTTCTACTGCCGTTTTGACGAGCCATCAGGCAGCCTTCACACCTCCAACGGCCCCAACAATAGAGGCACTTTGGACACTAATTCCCCCACCTCTCCCCCCTCCATAGAGCCATCACCACCTTCAAACTGTTCACCTACAACACCCCCCTCCTCACCCCACACAAAAGAGGATTTCACACCACCTCCTCCCACCACAACTCTTCATATTCATGAAGCAGGTGTGAGGAAGCAGTTTAAGAATCTGAATGCTCGAAAGCTCCCGGCCCAGACGGTGTGTCTCCTGCCACCCTCAGACACTGTGCAAACGAGCTGGCCCCAGTGTTTTCTGGCATTTTCAACTCCTCACTGCAGGCATGTCATGTGCCTGCCTGCTTCAAGTCCTCCACCATAATCCCTGTCCCCAAGAAACCTAGGATCACTGGACTAAATGACTACAGACCCGTGGCTCTGACATCTGTGGTCATGAAGTCATTTGAGCGCCTAGTTCTCTCCCATCTCAAGACCCTCACGGCCCCCCTCCTGGACCCCCTGCAGTTTGCATACAGAGCCAACAGGTCTGTAGACGACGCCATCAACATGGCCCTACACTTCATCCTGCAGCATCTGGACTCCCCAGGAACCTACGCCAGGATCCTGTTTGTGGACTTCAGCTCTGCCTTCAACACCATCCTTCCAGACCATCTCCGAGGCAAGCTTTCCCAGATGAATGTGCCTGATCCCATCTGCCGGTGGATCACTGACTTCCTGACGGACAGGAAGCAGCATGTGAGGCTGGGAAAGAATGTCTCGGACTCCCGGACCATCAGCACCGGCTCCCCTCAGGGCTGTGTTCTTTCTCCTCTGCTCTTCTCCCTGTACACCAACTGCTGCACCTCCACCCACCAGTCTGTCAAGCTAATCAAGTTTGCAGATGACACCACCGTTATTGGACTCATCTCGGACGGGGATGAGTCTGCCTACAGGAGGGAGGTTGAACGTCTGGTGTCCTGGTGCAGCCACAACAACCTGGTGCTGAATGCCCAGAAGACAGTGGAGATTATTGTGGACTTCAGGAAGCACACAGCCCCACTCCCCCCCATCATCCTGACTGACACCCCCATCACCTCTGTGGACTCATTCCGCTTCCTGGGTACCACCATCACCCAGGACCTGAAGTGGGAGCCCACCATCACCTCCGTCATCAAGAAAGCCCAGCAGAGGATGTACTTCCTGAGGCAGCTGAAGAAATTCAACCTGCCAACACGGACGATGATGCAGTTCTACACTGCAATCATCGAGTCCATCCTCACCTCCTCCATCACCGTGTGGTACGCTGGAGCCACTATCAGGGACAAACAGAGACTGCAGCGTGTTGTGCGCTCTGCTGAGAAGGTGATTGGCTGCAGACTCCCATCTCTGCAGGACCTGTACACCTCCAGGACACTGCGGCGTGCAGCTCGGATCTCAGCTGACCCTTCTCACCCTGGACACAGTCTGTTTGACCTGCTCCCCTCAGGCAGGAGGCTCCGGTCCATTCGCACCAGAACCTCTCGCCATAAGAACAGTTTCTTCCCCTCTGCTGTTGGACACATGAACAATAACGTATGACTGTTCCCACCACTAACACATGACCCTACGCTGTGTTCACTGCATCATTCCATGTTTGGCACTGATCACCACCTGCACTCATGTATATATCTATCTACGTAGCACTTTTAATTCTTATTCTTATTTTTATTTTCATGTCTATTTAAGCGTAATTTATGACAGTATGTTTGCACTGAAGCACCGCAGCAATTTCCTAATGTTGTTAACCTGCTCAACATTTGGCAATAAAACCCTTTCTGATTCTGATTCTGATTACAAAGGATGGTGAGCCTGCTTAAATCATACCACCAGCACTGCCTCCTGCCAGTGCTTTTATCAACAGATACACTGGGGTATGGACGTGGACAGATTGGGAGCTGACAGGGAGCTGGCTCCTGAAATAGGCTGTCCCACGAGGCACAGCGTGACTCTGGTTCTCCTTAAGGAGGCTCCTTGTGAATGCAGCCAAACAGCTGCGTCAGTTGCTTCCTCCTCTGGCTCCCTGTGACATTTCATTTACATCACACAACACAATTTATCCCCCCCGGAGAGGTGAGCACACCTGGCACACAGCAGAGGGGGCCTTGCAGGACCTGTCATTTTAAACTCTCTCATGAGATAGAATCTGAACATCAGTCTGACAGGTCCTCTCCATCGTTTGTTGGCTTGGGTGTTTAAAGTAATAAGACCTAATCTTTTTTTTAGTCACAATAAAACATTTGAAATACAGCATTTAATTCGATTGAAGTGATACTTTAGAACTTATCTTCAAAGATTTTCTTTTAATACTATGAAAGTTCTTTTCATTGGTATCAAATGTGTAGTGCTTTAGGTTAATAGAAAACGGTCGTATGTAGTTAAAACCAAAACATAAATAAATCAAACACCTTAACCTTTTCAATGGGCCCCTTTTGGTGTGTTTTTGACAAACGTCCAGTGCAGTTGTGTAGATCACTCCCTGGAAATCGCACTACTGACACCGACACATTGCCAAATTCTAAAACTTAACTTTCATTTTGTGGAAGTGGCTGGACTTCCAGGGTATGTTGGCTGGTGACTGAAGGGTGTGTTTCTTTTTTTTTTTTTTTTTTTTTAAATGCATTGTATACTTTGACACAGTGGCAATAGAAGCAGTAGATTTCTGCTTTATTAGTCTGAATTCACAGTGTACAGTGAAAGAGGAAAAAAAACTATGACTAAAACTACGCTCCTGGTTGTGATCCTGACCTGTCATGGTCCATAAAGACCTTGGAAGTTTGAGGACTGTAGTGAAATTAAAGCTGGCACAGAGCTCCAGAAATAATCTAAAAATAACTGCCCTGCTGAAAGCAGTCCAGGGATGCACACGAAGATGATCTTGAATGAGAGACTGGACAGATTTTTTTATGTTTATGGGACGATTCCCAGAACTTTTACAACTATCATGCCAGAAGAATCAGTAAATATATAAACAGAAGCACAATCGGACTTTGTAGTGTTACAAACTGTTACACAGTTTAGCTGGTTTGAAGTTCATTCCTTCCAATGTGGGCGCAGCTTTCGTTCCTGTGTGTCATGTTAGCGTGTTCCTCGTGTTTGTCTAGTCTGAAAGGTTCAAACACTCAGTAACAAAACTCTGCGATGGCTTAAATAAAATGCACACTGCATTTTTATGACGTTTGGGAGCAACAAACAAAATAACATTTCAAATTATGTGTAAAGATGAACTGCAGTCTTTGTGACTGGCACATGGAGTACTTGCTCATTTTTAGACATTGGGACAAATGAGTCAGGAATCCTGGACCTCTGTGTACATGATAGCAGAGGTAAGAGATTTTTTGTGAAATCACTCAGAATGCTAGAAGAAAGCATCGGTTTAAGCCCTGACATGGAAAATGTCATGCGATGGAAAATCCCAGCAGTTTGCCTGCACAAAAAAGGTTTCAGGGAGCCTTGATCCTGCCTGCGAGGTGTTTACAGATGGGATTTTATGACAGCGAAGGGGGGCGGGCAGATAACCTGCTCTCTGACTGAGGTCAAATGAAAGGTCACAGTCACAGTTCACACCTGTGCCGGCAATACAGAGTTCTCATCCTGTTTTTCAAATCACCGAGAGGCGAAGCTCAGACTGTTTTTCAAATCACAGAGAGGCGAAGCTCAGACTGTTTTCAGGTCATTGCAAGAGTCAAACTTCACCCTGCAACCAGGAGAGTCTGACAGCATGCTGGGAAAAACCTGTCCCCAAAATGTAAGCAGAAGAGAAAGAGTGTTCTCTCTTCAAGCTAATCAGCATCTGTCTGAACCAGGCAAAAAGCAGCTGTTTTGACCTAAAAATGATGCTCTCCCATCTCAGGCATGAACATGTTTAATACATGGTTCCTCAAAAACAAATGTGGTGCCAATGACAACTAGCTAATGTCTCTAAAGGGAAGCTGTAAACCCAAATGCCTTTGCTCTGACTGTGTCAAACAGGGGGGATTGCACTGCCTGCCTGGCTTTTATCATCAGCAAACAGAGGGTCAAAGTGTAAAGAGGTTTATGACCTGAAAGGACTAGAACTAGAAAATGACCCCATGGTAACTAATAAACAACCCACTGTTGCAGATGAGCTACAGTTGCAGTCATTTTAAGGGTGGAGATTCTGTTTAATTCAATTTTATTTATATAGCACAACACAACAGCAGTCGCCACGAGGCGCTTTACTTTTTTTATTTTATTTTTCAGCAAAAAACATAAGCTTAATCCTTTCTGGCTCCTTAATTGCCAGAAAGGCTAATATGTATTTAGATGTAAATGCGTTAATAACGTCTGTTTAAACACTTTTCAATAACTATTTTCATGAAATAAAACATCTCCCTCTGCTGTTGCTGCAGCTTACTGCAACTTCTACACGTGTGTACAAAATGTGCACGGAGTACCGGTGTCTGTTACATGCAACTTTGCACCTTAACCAGATGCTTTTGGTAGCCATCAACAAGCTTCACATCATTACATTCAATTCAATTCAATTTTATTTATATAGCGCCAAATCACAACATAAGTCGCCTCAAGGGTGCATGCATTCCACCCTGGGGAAAAAACAGTCCCAAAAAAAGCATTAAAAGCCTAAAATTCCCATGACAGTCATCATGCACATGAAGAGTGTATATTAACGTCTGATCACAACCATATATTACTAGCTGGCTAGTAGCATGTAATCATGTTCGTCACTCTGACTGGCTTTTTGTGATGCCCACACTTCTAAAACATTTGCAGTGAAGTCTAAGGAGCTTGAAAAGAAAAGCGTCTGGACTTCTTCAAGCTGCTTGAAGACGTTTCAACTCTCATTCAAGAAGCTTCTTCAGTTCTACAGTCAAATGTGGAGAGTCCCAGATTTAAGCCCTGTGGGAGTGTCCCCCCCCCCCAAAAGGGACATGGACCCCCTATTGATCCTCTACCTAATCACACGAGCCAAGGTGTGAAAACAGGTGTAGGTCACAACCAGCCAAGGTTCCTGGTGAGCTCATTGAGAAGCCTAGCCCCACCCTATCATGTGATTTCCTGAGGTCAGATGGCCCAGGATGTAAGTGGGCGTTAAGGCGTCTGGGAAAGGCTCTCAAAACTGGATTATAGATGGCAGACAGTTGGTGTCGTAAGCCCGCCTCTGTTCAAAGATGGTCGCTCACAGTAGACATAGATGGCGTCTTTCACTCCTCTTTCAAACCATCTGTCCAAAATGGGAACATTTTGGCTGAGAACCTTCACAGACATTTGCAGTACATGTTTGTTTTTTTGTCACATTATGTTTTTATAACTAGCATGAGAGTTTGGAGCCGTCACTGAAAGGTATCTGCTATGTGTTTCTGATGTGTTGCGCGTTGTTTTAAGAAGGCTACAGTGATGCAGTAAACTGCGTCAGTCCTGCAAGTTTCCTGAAACTTCTCACCAGCAGCCCTGTCACCAACATATTTTAGATAAAATTACAGCTTAGATAAGATGCAGGGTTTTATTGTGAGTAAGCTTCTTGCAAACAGTAATCATCACTTTTATGTGTCATCGTCTGAATATTCAAAAGAATAGTAGGTGGAATTATAATCACGAGTGAAAAGAGTATTGCAAACACATTGAAAATCTGCCCGCCCTCACAGTGATACTGATTTGTTAACTCACAAAGAATACATAACGATGAGTTCCACTCCCATGTTAGGAAGTGTCACAGTTTTCCAGTAATGACTCACTTTAGTTCTTTTTTTGAATGCTGCATAAAATATTTCCTCACATTTTTTGCCTTGCAGAATCAACATATCGTCATCAAGCCAATATCGACGATGAGGCTGTCACCATGGAGATTCTGGACACTGCAGGCCAGGTGAGACAATTTGTCAGGTAACTTTTTTCAGTAGTTTATCGCCTATGTTGCTGTTTTTGATTACACTGGGTAGTCTCTGGGTGGTAGTGAGATCAAACATTTCATGGCATTTCTTTAGATGTTTGCACAGTTGCAGAGGCCCAGAAAAAAGTTGGCAACCTCTCGGCAACGTCCGGTCACAAGGGAAAACTACTCTGGAGTGGTTCTGGAGGTTGCTGGCTGTCATAGGGTGAAATAGGTTGCCAACAGGGTGCTAAACTAGTTATTGCCTTGCTCGTTAGCAGCCACATGTAGTTTACATGTCGTTGTTTGGAAGACACCAGCTTGTCTTGAAACACTCCCCAAATAAGTATGAACTGGAAACACAGAAAGTACACCTCCAAAGTAAAGGTTTTGCCTTATGGCTGAAACCAACAACTTTCAAAAGATGCAACTTTTACTTTGGAGAAGTGTTTGCAACTTCAAGAAACCAGTCATGGGATACACATTTTTCTCTGTGTGACAGGTGTTTAACTGGGCCTTTAGCAACTGATTTCAAAGACACTCAACAACCTCTGGAAATCACTTACCTACTGGTTGGGCGATACACATTTTTCTTAGTGACAGATGGTTGCCGGGAGTCTCCAACCAGTCTCTAGGCCAGGGGTAGGCAACTCCAGGCCTCGAGTGCCGGTGATCCATGATCCATCACAGCTGATTTAAAGGGCTAAATGACTCCTCAGCATTTCTTGAAGTTCTCCAGAGGCCTGGTAATGAACTAATCATTTGATTCAGGTGTGTTAACCCAGGGTGCGATCTAAAACCTGCAGGACACCGGCACTCGAGGCCTGGAGTTGGGGACCCCTGCTCTAGGCCTTTGAGACTGTGACAAAGCCTTTATAACAAAACAAGCATTTATCCACTTTATGAATCATCTTCAGTCCTTATGCCAACTAACTGTCTGTAAAAAATAAAAAAAATAACAAGTCTTTCTGCATCATTCATTTTCACAGTTGTTTCTTTGTGCCAAAAGTAGGTGTACAGCCCACTGTCTATGTCGACTGAAAAAGTGTTTGTCAAGTGTTTTTCAACTCTGAAATGTACTTTAATTAAATATGAATGTGAATGTGACTGAAATAGATGGAAAAGACATCATTCAGTTAACTTGTCCTCTGATTATTCAGGTGTTTTATTCAGAGATATTCAACACTGTTTTGAAGAATTGTTTGGCTGGATGTGAGAGTGGATGGCACTTAAAGATGTTAATTTCCTGGAGTATAATAGATGTATTGCCAGGTTCTGACCATGAGCGAGAGCTTGCGTAAGTCCTTGGGCTGAAGATAAATATGCTGCACTGCTGCGTAGGTGTTCTGCTGGCGGCTGATTTCCCCTGCGACACTTTAGCCAAGCCATCTCTCTCTCTTGCTCTCATTACAATGTAGTCTATTTTCAGCTGGCATTAGGATGAGGTCTGAATGTTTCCAGACACGACTTCAGTGAATGTCAGACCTCTCACGGCTATGATTGTATCAAAGCATTGTGCTAACTCTCGTAATTTATGGAGGTGGAGTCTTAAGTTCAGAAGGCGGCCAGGTTCACAAACGTCAAACTCATCTGTCCTCTGGAGGAGGAATGTAGTATTTTCAAGTCGTTTTCTGGCATCTGGTACAAGAAAATTACATAATCAAAAAACTTCCTTCCAACAAAATCATTCCTTAATGTTTAAAATGGGTTAGAAATAAATTATTATTATTATTATTAATTTATTTATTTATTTAGCATATTTGGATGTATAATTATATGTATATATATAAAGAACATTACAGAAACATCTGTTGCTTGCACTCTGATAGATTTTCTGTTTTAAAAATGTTTTTTAAAAGACAATTAAACAACCAAACAACGGAAGCAAATCTGAAATTCCAAATCCAGTAAATGTGCCTTTTTAAAATGAATATTCATTAAATATATCTAATGTTTTCAGCACCATACGGTATCAGATATATATTGTTTGTATATTATACACATGCAAAACGTTTTTATTTCCCCCCCCATTCAGGTTCATAATATTCTATTTTTGAAAAATGTGGCCACTCTTCGATAAATTGTTCAGCTTCCTCTGTCGGTAACTGTGAGATCAGAGCCTTTGGGCCTCCATCCAGTCCAAGCAGGTCTTGTGTGATCGGTCATGGATGATTCTGCCGCCACATGATCAAATTAAAAGCACATGCTCGAGTGTTTGCATTCCACAGATGGCTGCAGAATTCAATGTAGGGCTTAAGAGGGTGTGGCAGAGTGCAAAGATAATGTTAGGAACTAAACATGATTCTTAGATCAGAAAGGACTACACGTCTTTTTATGTTTAAACACAACAAGAGCTAAAAATGTATATGCACATTAAAGAAGCTGACTGCAGCCTGTTCTGTTTAAATAATATTTGAGTCAAAAATATTAAATGAAAAGTTTTCTTGGTGGGAAAATTAGAGAGAAACTACATTATCAACATAAATCTACAAACAGGAAAATGCTAGTATGACTTTAACAGCTTCACTGGACCCAAAGGTAAAGGCAGCACATCTGAAATTCTCCAGCTGCTCCGTCTGTTATTTTTACCTGAGATTTTCTTTGGTTGGTGTTTTATGATAATTTTACAGTAAAAAAAAAACAAAACAAAAACAAAAAGCTACAGTTGTTTAGCTTAATTTAGGAACTGGAAACTGGAACTGCTAACATGGATTTGTTCAGCAAAGTCTCTACAGACTTAAAGCTTCACACATAAAATAGATATGAATCATCATTACATCATCATTTTATTTAAAAACATGGGAAAATCTGTAAAACTCTAAATCATCAGCTTCAGCACCATGTGTCTTGTCTTCTTCTCAGGAGGACATCCAGCAGAGGGAGGGTCACATGCGTTGGGGTGACGGCTTTGTCCTTGTGTATGACATCACGGATCGGGGAAGCTTTGAGGAGGTGGGGCCGCTCCGAAGCCTCCTAGAGGAGGTGAAGAAACCGAAGAACGTTCCTCTGGTTCTGGTGGGCAACAAGTCTGACCTGGACCACGTCCGGCAAGTCGGCACAGAGGAAGGAGAGCGGCTGGCAGCCGAAATGGCGTGTGCCTTCTACGAATGCTCTGCCTGTGCCGACGAGGGCGGCGCTGTGGCCGAGGCGTTCCACGAGCTCTGCAGAGAGGTGAGACGCCGCAAAGCTGTTCAGGGAAAAGCCAGACGCCGCAGCTCCACCACTCATGTCAAACAGGCCATCAACAAGATGCTGACCAAGATCAGCAGCTAGGGAAGAGCCATGCTACCGCCTGATGACAGGAACAAAATTGCTTTTCTCGCTCAAATGTTTTGGACCATCAGTGGACGATGACTGATTTAAGTGTGAAATGTGTTCTTCTGTTATTCTCTAATTGTTATTCGATGAAAAAAAATAAAATCCAAGTGCACTGTCTTTTCAGGCTGTAAGAGACAGCGAATGACACTTGGCTTGGGAGCCATAAAAGATGATTTCTCACTAATAAAAAACTGAAATGCTTTTGGATTGAGATGACAGACATTGATGAGTCATGTCGACTAGCTAAGACAGGGGTGGGCAATCTCAGTCCACGAGGGCCGGTGTCCCTGCAGGTTTTAGATCTCACCTTGGGTCAACACACCTGAATCAAATGATTAGTTCGTTACCAGGCCTCTGGAGAACTTCAGGACATGTTGAGGAGCTAATTTAACCATTTAAATCAGCTGTGTTGGTTCGAGGACACATCTAAAACCTGCAGGGACAACGGCCCTCGAGGACTGAGATTGCCCACCCCTGAGCTAAGATCACAAAGGATCAGGAACATGGCAAGGTTCTTAATTTTTTTTTCTTTTATTCTTTCATCAAACAAACTGACATATTAAACAAACCAGAGAGTATCCAGAAAATGATTCATGCACGCTCTCCTATTTAACATGCAGGGAATCCAAAACTTTGACATTGCACAGTAAGATTTAGAGTTTCCTGTTTCTATCTCATGTGCAGGGGGCTGTTGTACTATTCTGTCAGCAGCAGTCAAAGAACTTCACGAGCAGAGGACTCCTTTTAGATAAACGTAGATCTACTGTGTTTCACTCATTTTGGTTCCAGACAGATCTACAAAGCTGTCCGTCTCTGTCTTGCAAGCAATCCTTACGATCAAGTCTACTATGTTCCTTTGACATTAGCTG
Organism: Haplochromis burtoni; assembly: GCF_018398535.1. Classification (NCBI taxonomy): domain Eukaryota; kingdom Metazoa; phylum Chordata; class Actinopteri; order Cichliformes; family Cichlidae; genus Haplochromis; species Haplochromis burtoni. The sequence goes on from NW_024582628.1 coordinate 81,353, forward strand.
TCAGGGTGTGTGCGTTTGTCCAGGACTCGTGAACTGAACATTTTTCCCCTCAAGGAACCCAAAGCACCGCAGGTTTGGAACGTCTTAAAGCTAATATGCATACAATATCTGTTGTTTTCTCTAAATCAGGGGTGTCCAACTCCAGGTCTCAAGGGCCGGTATCCTGCAGGTTTTAGCTCTCACTCTGGCTCAACACACCTGAATCAAATGATTAGTTCATTACCAGGCTTCTGGAGAACTTCAAGACATGTTGAGGAGGTCATTTAGCCATTTAAATCAGCTGTGTTGGATCAAGGACACATCTTAGGACACCGGCCCTCGAGGCCTGGAGTTGGACACCCCTGCTCTAAACAAAAGGAAGCACCATCACATACTTGGGATGTTCTTCACGGCGATAATGTTAATACTGTAAACTACAGCATGTTCGACAGAATATATAGCCTTAAGCACTGCTGTGTCTTAGGTGTGTACAGAACCAAGAGTCATCTATAATAGAATATACTGTAATTGTAGAAATGTGATATCTATGTGAACTTCTCTGATGAAACTAATCAGCTGTGCACTTACAATAAAAGACTGACATATCACACCAGTTTTTCCTGTTGGTCATAATTGATGCAAATGTCCTCAGTGGCTGCAGAAAATTTAAGAGAAGCACTTAAACAGTTTCAAATAATCCTCACTGATTGGTACAGATGCTTCCAAGCAGATCATTAAAAGTCAGGATGCACACCATCAAATGTCACATTTACATATTAGTCTCCAAACACAAAATGCTGCTTTTATTTGTTAAAATTATGAAATATTCAAATGATGAAAGCCTGTATCAGCTGCGATCAAAGGGGATGGAGACATTGCTGATAGCTGACATTCGTATAAGTTCAAATCTAATCGTTAACATAACCATGGATTTTCAAATTAAAAGATGTGAATACGTCCAGTTCCAGTAGTTTTCCACAGTGTCTCTCTTTCATTAGAAGAAACCTTAATGATGTAACTCAGACGCTCCACCACAGCTCTTACTTTGGTGCTGTACTGCAGACTCTGGTAATGTCTCGACTTAGAGAAAAGGCTGTAAAACCGATGTTGATTAAGTCTACTGGCTCACATGAACCACAGTGGCTTTGTGTCCAACAACGATGGTTACCTCAAGTGCAATTTTTACACTTTAAAAAGAGTCAGTTTCTTCTCTTTGGCAAACCAGTTCTGGTTCACAGAACCAGATTCCAGCATCACTGCAACTGGGCAACAAAGCCTGACCCATTTAAACTCAGTGTCTCAGCTTGGATTAGCATGCTTTTAATGCACCATCCTCATTTGTATTTCTTTGTGTAGTACATGAATTTACAGGCAAGGTCCTGGCTCCTAGCTAACAGCTAGCTAGCTAGAACTAACATTATTGGCAGTTCTAGTTGGAGACAAAGTATCTGAATTTCAGGAGCAGGACCACGCCTCCAAACACACTCCTTCCGGTTCTTATCTATATATGTTCCCCCAGTTCTACAATCTGTTTGTTCTTGTTTACGTGCCCCACCCTCCCTAGCCTTTTCAATTCTTTAACTTCTGTTTAGAGCATGGGGATCTGCCAGGTCCCGGAGCCGCCGCCAGTCCCCTTTGAGGCCTTCCCCAAACAGCAGCTCAATTCATGTCCAAGCCGTTCACCTTCATCTACTAAAATGCTGTCAAACCTAAAATGAGGACGTGGGCCAAGTGAGTGAACTCGCTATATACACCTTCAACAGGCTGTACATTGTTTGGTGTACACTTCCATTGTTGTATGTAGCCAAGATGGCAGTCGCTGAGTAATAAGGTGTTTCATGGGTAACATTTTAACCTTTTCTGTTTTTTGCACACCATCTGATACTTGCAAATTATCCATAGTAATGCTTAATTTTACCCACCACACATGCAATCTAAGCATCAGGTATAAAATTTGAGAACTCCCGCTTTTGCTGTAAACCTCTGGCTTACCAGTCAAATAGCAGTTTTCATTCATTTCTTTTCAGGTTTGACATTTTGGATATAAAATATAATTTCTTTTTGTACTATTAGACATTTACTGTAATAATTTTAATCTTATTAGATTTGGGTGGAACGTTGCCATGCATTAAATCTTGATTAGTGTGTTTGTAACCTCCATGTATAGACTGATGAACAGTGATTTTGTGTCACCCTCACTGCAAATGCTGCCTAGATCTACACTAGGGTTCTTGTAGCTCTTTGTTTCAGCAGTTATAAAACATTTGTTATACCTGTTTTTGTTTTCCTGCAGTTCTAGATTAAGAAGGACCACGTAGAAAAGCTTTTCTTCCATATGCGATATAGCAGCCAAGAAGCTCAAAGTCAACACATCTTTGACATTCTCCTGTGTTAAAAAAGGAAACTTCTCACTGAGCACACCCTGTTACTTCAGACAGACTGTAAATGAAGCAGAAAGGAGTGGCTCAGCGATCTGGCAGATAATTACTACAGTGGGAAATCTCATAATAACCCAGGAAAGGAGCCACAGGGTTCCTTCTTATCCTGACCAGCAGGAGAAAAGAGCATTTTATGGTTTTGCCATCCCTGCTGTTTACATTATGAGCCATATTTAGTTACTTTTAATTTAGTGATTGAAGGTGATACTTCACTGTGAACTGGGACAGTGCATTAATAGGACTGAAGTCCACAGTTAAGCACAGGAATGTGAGTATTCAGTGCTGATTTGGAGTTGCTATTAAACCCACAGTGATAATAGCAATGATCTAATGCAGTGGTTCAAACCTTTGCTGGCATGCCCCACTTCACCACCCTGTGATCTAAGATGAACAGTAGTGAAATCAGCACCACAGCATCATCAACCTCTGTTTTAATCATCTCCCCTTAAAAAATTAAATTCACTCTACGTAGTTCCACTTTATATTTCTCTCCTGTCCACCCACAACTCACCTCACCACCGCCCCACAGTTTAAGAACCAATGTAACTAAACAGCAACAAGGCTGAAGCATTGGACTTCAAGATGCTAAAATCCATCCTAAAGCCGAAGGGAATCATTAATGATGATTCTTCAAACCGCCTCCTTGTGTTAAAATACAGACAAGTGAAGATTCAGCAGAGCTGGTCAGAAAACACAGCAAAAGGAAGGGGAGATGACTGCTGAACTTGTGTGCCTTCTCCTTATGCCGTTACGCTGCAGTGCTGCGGAAGTTGGTCGGGTTGTGAACTGTTGGTACTCCCACACGGATCACGCTGACACCACAGTATTCTGCTTCTGGATGGATGAGGCAGTGTCAGTGGCAGCCAAGGAGATTTGTGACTGCAACTTGCTTTTTGTGTCTTAGATTAGTGTGTGTGTGGGAGGAGGTGGGCCACACGAAACTGAACTATGGATCAGCAAATACGCTTTCACACAGCATTTTTTCCAGGATGTTTGTGGGGTGCAGGGGGGAACCAAGAGCAAAGCAGGTGTGGCTCCCAAAGGAAATCGCTATATCTGATCATAAATAAACGCCACAAATACACAGTAGAAAATTGGCAAGGAAAACACTGCACACGTTGGGGACAACTTTTTTGCCAGCGGGTGGACAGCTGCTTCTTGTGCCGCTTCACAAAGCTCGCTGAAGCTAACTGTGGAGGCAGTGAAACAAACCTTTGGAATAAATGGGAGACCTCCCCACACAGCACTCAGGAACTGTCATGCCAAAGGTAGCACAGTGGAGATGAGGAGCAGGGTTTAAAGTATAGAAAGATATTTTAACAATAGTTTTGCTCACCACCGCTGTGAAAACCAATTCTCCTCTGTAGGAAAACAAAAGAAATCACAATTTTAAATGGATTCATCTTTCTCCTTGGTTGCTGCTGGGGACGGGGGGACAATCACTTCCCACTACAACGGTGATTTCTGCTCAGTAACGAGCTGTCGACACTCCTGACACACGAGAATACGATGTAAATTTAATTTAAAGTCGCAAGGTTGAGGCCAGAATTTGTTCATTTCAGGTTCAGAGAAGACGTCTGTGGGAGCTGCAGTCCTTGTGTTGTCACAGTGAGCTGTGTGGCTGGCAGTGGTTGGGCCCAAGCGCAGGACTCAGAGATGGAATTTTTAACTTAAAGGCAGCAGCTTTATTTGCTGGCAAAACAAACTTAGCAACACAACACATGAGTACTAAGCAAAAACAAAACTCAAACTAGGAGAGTTTAACTAAACTGGGAATACATGGCGTAGCATGTCATAACCTGACGACACAGGACGACGGATGAACACACAGCTGGGAAAATGCACTCATGATGAGACACGGGGAAGCAGAACTGAAACCATAAACATGGGACAAGGACTACAAAAGTAAAACAAGAAACTGAGACAAAGCACCAAGACGCAGACTGGACACTAAGACGTGGAAACATAGGAACCTGAAGCCCAGAGATGATACAAAACAGAAACCACAATCCAAGGACTGAAGATGTAACATAAGCAGAAAAGCATAAATCATAATAATAATAATCAGAACTATCAGTTCACCAATAAACACAAAGCACTGGGTCTGTGACCCAGTTCTGTGACAAGGCCACTCCACATGTTTCCATAGGGAGGACTTCATTATCAACGTGCAGACAGCTGAGTGTTTAAATATGATTAAGGTCAAGGTTTTATGTCATGTAGGGGGGAAAGTCATGCACCTGCTCAGTTACCAGTTTACAGTATATGAGGAAACTGAGCATTTTTCATTACAGGATAACATTTTTTTTTTAAAATCCATCACAATACATTATTTATAATGTTTTTAAATTTCAAAACCACCGCGTTACTTTAAGCTTCTTGTCACAACAGAAGCGCATTTGAGAATTTAGCTAATTAATCTGTAGGGCATTAATCCCAAAACTGTTTGCAAGTCGCTCTAACATTATGTAATCACACTCACATTTCTATGGAAGCTCTCCAGCAGTGCACGGTGCCGTGAACAGTCCGGCTCAGGCTCTGCCAGCTTCAGTGTGCAGCTAACTGGCCCCCATGGCAGCAGAATATCCCAAGAACACAATCCCCACATCCACAAAACCTCATAAAACACAGTTAATAATGGTGATATGAATACAGCTAACAGGCGGTGATTAGACCGGAGACATTAACGGAGCTACCACGAGCTTGTTGAAACAATTATGAAGCTTTTTAAAATCTCACTTTAATCAGATTTGATTGGTGTCTCAATATACAGTTTCATGTCCTACTGAGCAGAGGAGCAAAAAATAAAAGCTGTTGAAAATACTCATTTCAAAATTGAGACACTTCTGTGCGAAGGGACTATAATAGTACTCATTAGAAAAACATACAGAATTTAACTTCCAGGCACTTAAGCCCCATGCCCCCGGTACCGGGGGCAAAAAGGAGGAGATCACGTTTAATCGGTTATAACACGGGGTCAGAAATATATGTTCTGACATGTGCGGTATCCACAAAAACCTCTGAATCTCAGCTAAAATCTCATATAAACACTTTCTACACCCACCAAACAAAACGACAACAAGCCATGATTAAACAAGCAGTTAAGTAAATGTGCACAAGTCCGCTAAACAAACAAAACCGAGCCAGAAATCCTTCAAACTTCATGTAACCGGCTATAGAAAGGCTGGTTATCTTCCAGAGCTATTACTGACTCCAAACACCAAGTTTCACCACGATCAGACCAAAATTCACTGAATGAGCCACAAAAGAAGACCACACAAACACAAATGCGCTAAGACAGAAATTGGCTTCCGATTTCGTTATTTTCATCGGTAGCCGTTAGCCACTTGATTATCAGCAGTTACCTACCTAGCTGCATCAGAGCCGTTTTCCATCAACAAGCTCCATTTTAGACCCACCTGCAGACACCTGGACAGACGCCACATGAAGTAAATTTGTGCCCAGCTGAGATTTGACCTCAAAACATCTGATTGGTTGAAGTGACCCGAAGTGTCACCGTTACTGTGATCCTATTGGCTCAGGTGGTGTCAATCATGCAAATTGACCAAAAGAAACCAAAGTTACAGCCTCTCAGAGTTTAAAGGGCCAGAGGACGGCAGAAAAGGGCCATTGCCATGTAAATGTGTGGTTAATTCTTCACAAATATATATTTTTAAAAAAAAGCATTTTTAGGTACGGAAGAGGAGGAACAGGCCTAAATACGGAAGAGGATTTGGGCCACTGGAAAAAAAAGTCAGAATTCTGACTTTAATCTCAGAATTCTGAGATTAAAGTCAGAATTGTTTTGTTTTTTTCCAGTGGCCCTAATCCTCTTCCGTATTTAGGCCTGTTAATAAAATTAAATAATTTCTGCTCTTTAATACCTAAAAAATTAAACTGGCATGGTGTCCATTGTGTGCCAGAGTTGGACATTTTTTGTTCAACGTCTGGATATTCATGTATTTACGGTGCAGTAATTTTTCACTGTTTCACGTTAGAAACATAAATCTTTGCACAGATGATGTTTATATGTTGGTTACTTAATTTCTGCAATGAAATGTGAACTGAGGCATATTTTTAAAAGAGTTATATGCTAAAAAAAAAAAAAAGTAAATTAAAAAATTAGGTGAGGATAAAATCTACTAACTTTTTCTGTGTTCCAGTCTCAGTACCTTTGACACAGTAATATTTGCTGCAATATTTACACCTCTGATGAAAGTTCACAAGAGTCAGCTTTATTTTGATACCAAGATTGTAAGCACAGAGTTTGTAATTGCAGAGAAATAATGAATTAATTTTGGGCATTTCATTTTTGAGCAGGAAGCTCAGAAACCACTTTGGGGCTTAAGAGGTTAAAAGTTAAGGTGGACCATTGGAAACAGTCCACTGGAGGTAAACATATTCCAATAAAAACACTTACAGACTGATTTTTACCTCTTTACAGTTTTACAAAGCTAGACAAGGTTTAACAGTGACTCTACACACTTATTACATATTTAGTTTTTTTTCACTTTAGCTGTCTTTATTGCTTTATTGTCTTTATTGTCTTACTGATCACTAATTTCCCATTGCCATAGCCAGACACTTGCTCAGTCAGTGGACAACAAAGCAGCAATGGTTCAAAGACTGATCTTTAGCAGCAGATGCTGAATAAATGTTTTTTTAATCATACAGATGGAAGAATTATTATACAGAAAGTAGTACTGATGCGACACACAAGGGGAAATTATACATTTCCAATACTAATTGCATTCAGCAAAACCTCTTGGAAAGCACGCTAATCTTGCTGCTCATATCTCTGGAGCAAAAATAACTCCCATATCCTTCGATGCTGATATCCCCATACATCCTGTTTAGATATGCAATCATGGGGAAAATGAGCTCTGCAGTGATTCAGCACACGCTTATAAAACAAAATAGATGTACAGCATTACCGAGACACAACAGATTATAATTTATTATATGAATCAATTACAAATCAGTAGACGTGAGTTCGGACGTTCAGATGTTATTTTTATGTTTGGTAGCAGACGTGCTGCCCTGACCTCGGTGATTAAATTTTCCTTCACAAAGTGGAGAGAGAGGAAAAAAACAGGATAGTTTCATAGTGGAGGAAATGAAAGGCGTGCAGAGAGGGGTAATGTTCCCTCTGTAAACAAATCGACTCTTCAAAGCTCTTCTTTTCTCTTCACTTTGTTCTCTTGGAAATACCCCGTGATTCCTCTGAGAACGGGTTGGTGACACGCTGTTTAATTTAAACTTTAAAGAGTTTGTTTCCAAAAATGATAAAAAAAAGAAAAATTTTCATAAACTCAGATGTTTTTCAAATGTCGTACGGAGTCGTAAGCGTGAAACAAAACTGTTTTTTTCTAATACAACCATGTGAAACGTCAAAGGTTTTAGTGATTTTAACAGGTGTTAATATAATTTTAGATGAACAAGGACATGTGACATATTACACTGTGCCATTTAATTTAACAGAAATAAAAGCATAATCCAGAAGTGGACTGCTTTCATAGAGATCTAGAGAGTAAGTAACACCCAAGCGCTGCTGATCAAATCTATTCGCTGAAGTGATCATCAGCAAGCGTGAGCGGCTCTATGAAAGCAGACATTTTTGGCAGTTTGCTTGAGCATTCAGCTGTCTGTTAACACAATCCAAAGGAGGAAAACACTGATCTTAGAGAGGCATTTATTGCTGTTCATCTATCTGAGATGGGTTAAAAGGCCATTTCCAAACAATATGCAGTGCATGGTTCTACAGTGAGAAAGCTCATACACAAGTGGAAAACATTCAAGACAGTTGCCAACCTTCCCCGGAGTGGACGTCCCCAAGGTCCGATCAAACAGTGCTCAGAGGAGCTGCAAAAATACTTTAAGAGCTGCATCTCAGACTCTACGAGCCTCTGTTACTTTGTTATAAATTAAAGTTACAGTTAGAAAAAGACTAAATGTGTAAGGCTTGTTTGAAAGAGTTATGAGCAAAGAACCTCTTCTGTCCAAAAAGAACACAGCAGCAGACGTTAGCTTTGCAAAGTTGGATTTGCACAACAGCAAGATTTCTGGAACAGCCAAGACCAAAGTGAAGATATTTGGACGGACATGATGCACAGAGCATGAATACCAAAGCTCAGCAGCAAATCTGAAAAGAACAGAGTACCAAAGTGTTGCAATAGCCCAGTCAAACCTGATTGAAATGTTGCGGTGAAACTTTAAAAGAACTGTGGATAAATTAATGCCCAACTTCAAGTTTCACGTTTTATGGTCATACACAGATAAACAGTGTAACCACTTCTTTGGCTCGTGCTCCTCAGCTTTGCATGAGCATGTAGAAAGTGTGCCGTTATATTTAAGAAGAAATTAACAAGAAAATTATGGTAATAATAATAAAATATAATAAAAACAAAATACTACAGTATTAAATTTAGAGAATTTGAGACAATTGTTGGTATTTACAGTTTGTGCAAAAACTTGTGCAATGAGCATTTAAGAAATATTTGTTGAAGTGACCGTGTGTAGAGTCCTGTAATTGTCGTGAGTGTGTAATGGTGTGTACAGAATGTCAGCAGTTCTACAGCCTGGTGGCTTGTGGGTAGAAACTATTCCTGTGTCTGCTAGTGCAGGTCTGAATGCTCCTGAACCGCCTGCTGGACGGCAGGAGTGTGCAAAGTGAACTTCAATGACTTTGTAAAGAGGAGTTGGCCAAAATTCCTCCACAATTATGTGAGACACTGAAAGTCATACACATAACCATCACCAGCTATCATTAAATAAATAATGACACAGTGTTAAAAGTCACTGCTGTTCACCTGAGGTTGTATTCAAGCACCAGGTTATTATTTTTATTGTGTCTTGATACATACAAAGAGAATGTACTTTCTTTTTCATGTGACTGTATAATAAATACAATGACAATCTTCAAATGTGTAAAGCTTTTACATGAGGGTTGAAAACGACCTTTGATGGAGGTCGAACACTTAATTTTCAATAGAAATATCAACATATCTCAGCGATTTAAGGCAACTTTATGAACTTGATTGATGATTGAACACATATTTACAAATTAAAAGAAAAATATGAACTTTTGATCCCTATAATGAGGGCGTTGAGTGTTGTGGACGCGTCTCTCCAGTAACACCATCAAAACTTTAAATGAGGAAACATCTTTTGGTAGAATGGTGCACCATGAGTTTCTTTGAAAGGGTCATGAGTTAGAGATGAAACTCGTGAAACTGCAGGAGGCTTTACAAACACTTTACAAAACCCTTTTTTATTTGTCACCCGCCTCTAAGTCAGTTTAATGACCTTTGAAGTGACAGAAACACATCTGTGTGCTTCTGAATAGCAACCACTTAACCTCTCCCGCTTTCCACAAACCACCACCACCCTACCTGCTCATTCTTCTTTACCGAAATATGTCTTAGCTGTAAAAACAGGGAGCACGTCACACAAAGGAAATAAAATTCCAGCTCAAGAAGTGCCTAAAAATGGTCTTGCACTGATAGTTTGTTCAGTTTCTTGTCCATATCTATACACGCGCCGGACACAGGGTTCAAAATTTCTCCCGATGATTTGGTCTTTTGGTGTTTTTCACGTGTCAGTTTCTTGTTGTGAAAGTGATATAAAGGATGTATAGCCCAGTGACAGGAACACTCCTTTCTGACTGTAGAATCACAGAAACGTCAGCAGAGATACAACAAAGTCTGGAGACAAGAGTAGAGGACTTCCATCTTTCTGGGCTTTATGAAGCATTGCAGTTGCCATGACAACCAAGGCCTTTCCTTGTTTTAAAGAGATTCACTATGGTGACCGAGGCATTGTTGTACTGTGGGCAGGTCTGAGAGGATACAGCAGGGCTTCTCACATATACACTCGCTCAAGTGTGCAAATACAGGACACGTCGGCGCATGGGTGCACATCCACCTACACATATGTGTTCAAACAGGGGTTAAATGATGTCCAACTGTAACAGGTTAGACAACTGAATAAAACAGAGTGATGGTTAAATATAGATTTGAAATCAATGCCCTCTTTCCTGCAGGCTTCCTAGTTACACACTTTGACTTGTAGCTTTCACGAGAAAACATGACAGTCATCAGAGACAAATAAAACATTTCCCAGCATTGGACACAGCATTTGTGTTCAGCCTTAACATAGTCAAATATGTAATTTGACTATTGTGATAGTTTAATTTTATCATGAGAACAAGGATTGGACAGGGATTGCGAGTCGTTTTGGACACTGACAAGTATTTAACTCAACCCACTGCAGAAGTGACAAAACTGCAGTTCCTCAGTTTGCCACTTGAGGCTACTTCCAAAAGTGAGTCATTCCTTAGTCTCCTTTTAAAATGCCCAACTTTAGGGAGGAAACGGAGGGTTAAAGTGGTGCATTGCAATTTCACCATCTTTTTCTGTTGGAGCTTTTTGAAACATTTCTTACGGATCCACATTTAAGATGATGTAGCTGCAGGACACACCTTCGCTGACTCTCAAAACAAACTTTAAAATACGTAACAGTTTTACCAAATTGTGTTGAAGTTAAATAGTGTATGGCATGCTTTTTCATGAATACTGCTGTCAGGTTTTGTGCAGGAAGAAAAGGTCATAACTGGATTTTGTAAGCACAGAGGGAAAAAACAATCCATCCATTCTCTTATGATACAGTCTATGCAGAGAGCATAAACTCAAACAAATGTTTGAGCGAAACTTGTTCTGAAAACTGATGTTCTCACAGTTTCATACAGGACCTGTTTATGTATGATCCTCTAGCAGCAGCTTTTTTGCACCACTGCAGTGCTTGCGTGTGTGTTCAAACAACATTGATGCAAAATGTAATAATTATTTGTGCAGTTTTCATGTGTTGATGTTCCATTTGTTGCTAAGCAACACCTTCTTGCCTCTTTCCTCTTCACATTTACCTGGACAAGTCCTATTCTGATGCTGCTGGATTGAAGCTGTTCATGCTTTGAAGCATCCTGTGTAATACCGGACTGATGTGCTGGCAAGTATATTTTTAAAAACTGAGAACGATGACAGTACCCACTTTACACAGTTTTCTTTTTCATATTATTCCTTTAAAAATGTATACCAGGGGGCGCTTTAATGTTTCTTTATTGTACTGTGTCATGACTTAGACAGATCCCAACTGCACCACACATCTATTGTAACAGCGCCCTAAACTCAATAAGATGTAATGCTGGCATGTTAGGGAAAATAAGTGAAGTTGAAAATATTTTGTTCTGTTATCTTGCAGGTAAATCACTCCCAGTTTCCATCCTTAAGAGACAGACTGGTGCCACTATTGTCTGAGACAGCACTGACTTGTTTTCCAGGAGATGCAAATGAAGATGTGTGAAGGTGCTTTCCCTGAAACATGATGAAGGCTTAAATATCCTTAAACAGTTAGGAGGGGTGGACTGGGTATAGCTGAATGGACAATGCCCCCTACTGGCCTACTGGTTTAATCAATTTACTGTGGAAATGTGTAAAGACCCTTTGATTCCTGCCCCAAACAGCATTTGGAGGTAAGAGGTGAAGAGTAATTTAGTTACATCTATTTTTCATCGATATTTGCACACTACAGTGTGGTGGGAATGGATTTCTTTTCAGCCAGTGGAGGCTGCAGGCAGGCAGGCAGGGACCTGCGGCTGATAAAAGATTGGACATTCCACCTTAAGAATGCAAGAAATTACACTGGCAGCAGATTACCATCAGGCTGCCAGTGGTCTGGTATGCAACTGTGGTTCGTGAAACAACTGAGAGCTGCAGAACAAAGAGTGAGAGCAGGCACCAGGTGCTGTGAGAGGTCAGAGGTTCATCGTTGGGAAGAGAGTTTAACACCTTTGTGAAGATAACATAAATCAGCATGTGGGATGAATTCTTGGGGAAGAATTAGGTTGCAGTCTCTGCCTCCTTAAATCAGTTGATGTTAAATGCAGCCGGGATGATCTGCAGAACACAAGCCTGCCACCTCTTTGATTTCATACTAAATAACTCGGAGCTTCAAATCCCAAGAAAACAGACAGGTAAAAGAGTTTGTTAACCCACTGTGTTTCGAGTTTAAAATGCTTTATATTAACTGGGACGTGTTTCATGAGTGTTACATGTCACCTGGATGTACCAGAGTGGGAACTTTGAATTAGAACGAGTTAGAAAAGGAAAGCTATTAGATGTGTACAGTTGTTGTCACACAGTTGTAATCATTAGTTGGTTTTTAAAAACTAAGCTGAAGACACATTTGTTCACCTTATCTTACAAGTCTTAATTCTATGGCTTTTAGTTTTTAAATTTTTACTGTTTTTAACTTGTATTGTGTCTTTTACCTGTATTGCTATGTATCGCTTTTATTTATTTTTTTATCTTTTTAGTTTTAAATAGTTGTACAGCACTTTGTTTGAAAGCGCTTTATAAATAAAGTTATTATTATTATTAGTTATTATTAGTTTGTTTTAAAGGTACAGTAAGTAATTTTTAGGTAATTTAATAGGAAAAAGGGAATGTTGTACCCATAAAAATACATTAATAGTGTGCAATTGCATCTTCCAACACACTGATGTATTCAGAGAAACTATTTTTAATCCATTAAAAATACACAAGCGGGCTCCGATTTGCAGAAGCTAATATGCTGCCATCTTACTGTGGCTGAGACAAACATCATCATCTCAGCCACAATAATCGTGTTATTGAATCTGGCTACCTCCATATTAGCGTTTCGGCTTCTGTCATATAAACAGTAAATCATTCACTTTGTATTTGTTGTAACTATCTTCTCTATTGGGTTGCAAGATTGTGGTGTTCTTACTGGCACATTGTTTATATTGCAGTGAAGTATGTGAACAGTATAGGTAGTGGGTTTCTTTCTTAAAGTTATGGAACAGTCAAGCTGCTATACACACACCTCACCAATATTACTATACTGTGTAAGTAATTTAAAATAATTAGATATTTGATTATCTTTTTGACAAACAAATATTGTAGTTGGAGGTAAAGTCAGTCTCTTTCTTGTCCATGATGTTGTGTCATGTTGTAAATTTTATAAATTCAGTACCAATGAGTATTTTTACTATAAAAAAAGGAGATAAAACGATGAGTGTGTAATGTGAATGGGGTCACTCACAGTGATTGATGAACACATAGTGTTCCCTTTAGGTTAAAAGCTCAAAGGTTCTCTTTTTTGTTTTCATAACCTACAACAGAAAAAACAGTAGTGACTAGGCGATGTACACAGAGCTGCTCAAGAGCCACATAATGCTTTCAGCATACGGTGGAAATGAACCGCAATAGAAACACAACTCTAACTGAAAGCGAGTGCTGATCAGTGTCTGCTTGATGTGGAAACGTGCATCATTTAATCAGTGGTGTTGGTAACGGTGTCATAAATATTTGTTCATACTTTTTAGTTTACGGGCAACAGGGCTCATCACTTCATCATGACTGGATGCACGGAAAAAAATATCCTCATGAACTTTCTTTGTATTTGTTAACCAAACCATCGCAGCTTTTATTTGGACCTGCATACTTTAAGTAACACTACCAACTACATCGGAGAAGAAGTGTTCAAAATTTGTTCTAAGTTCAGACATTTTACACGCCTACATTTGTTTACACTTTATTCTAGTGCGCCAAAGTGATTAGAAAAGGGGGAAAAGAAATACTGTAGTTTGAATTTAAGGTTGGCCACAAAAATACGATCGTCTCAGTTCAGTTCTTCTCAAGTACTTTACTCCTTAGAGCTGGGCTTTCGAGTCTGGCAGTCACATTCGGTCGTAAAGTAGTAATACCTGAATGATGATCGTGTTGTTTGAGAATTTATAACACGTTCGTGTGTGCTCAGTGACATATTCACAGCTGAGTGTGTTTAATATCATCTCTTAACACAATTAATTTCTGGACCTGACGTGAAGTGGGCAGCAGATGAAAAGAAGCACTGGATGCCGGCAGGTTTCTTTCTCCTTGGCCTTGTGTTGCCAGACAGCTTTTAACACCCTGAGCATCATGCCAAGAGAAATATAAAAAGGGTAATAATCCAAGATGAAAGGATTTTGGGATTATCGCTACATATTCTGAAAGTTGCGTTTTTCAAACAGGGCTTTTAAAAGTACAGTAATAGCCAAACGTTCTGTTTCAATGACCATAAATGGAGAAAAAAACCTCCAAATCTGATCAAGTGGAGCTCAGCAGATGACTGATAGAGACTGGAATGCACGGCAACAGGTATAATAAAAGTTTTTACTTTATTAACAGAAATCTTTCGTTCAGACAAAAGAACAAAAGTACAGAAATAATGTTAATACTAATAAATTACATCACACTTCTCACAAATAAGCAGCCAGACATCGAGATCACATAACGCCTAAATTTATACACCTGAGGCACACAAGAGGGGTTGGTTTTCATGCCACATTTACACCAATATACACAACATTAATACACTTACAATATCACCCACCATTCAGCAGAGAGGAAGGGACACAGTGAACTCAAAAACTGGCAAATGAACCCGTGCAACGGCATTATTTCTCTCATGTACATATGCCACATTAAAGTAGAGTTGAGTTTGCTTTCAGTAATAGCTGTATTTCATTGTAAGTCTCTGTGGCTGCATATTAATTCAGTCTTACACTATGCATCACTTCAACACACCCAGAGCAAATCATGATGAGCCAACCCCGGTAGCAGAGTATTGCCTTTGCTCCAAATTATATATTAAATGAAAACAATGTTGGGGAAATTAAAGATAAAAGCTTTATGTAATGAGCATACGTTCCATGCACACTGTAAAAGTTCCCAGATATAGCACTGGTGACATCAGCAACCTGTTTTGGGAGAAACAGGTGAATCTGGCACTGTGATTGGCTGAGATAGCTATCAACCTGCTTAACTCAAACACCTCTCTCTTTACGATGACAAATGATATGTGAACTATTCTTAGAAATGTCTTGATGCATGCTCAATCGTCCAGGTAAGTAAATCCAAAAAGGTTGATTCTGTTCTGGACGTAGTGTTTTCAGTGGGAGAAACATTTCGTCACACATCCGAGTGACGTCTTCAGTCTCAGCTGACTGCAGGTTTCCTCAATCTGAAACAGTACATTTCAAGTGACAGTTATTCTGCAAATGTCCTGTTTACAAGGTTGGGGAAACCTGTTTCTCCCACTGAAAACGCTACATCCAGAACAGAATCAGCCTTTTGGGATTACTAGAAATGCTTACATCTATAGAGACAAAGAGAGCGAGCAGAAGTAAACCTGGGGCGTAAATACCTGTGAGAGTGCTCTTTTAAACCCACAAACTGTATGTTAAAGATGGACATGAAAAGTGAAGCTGGTGAGGATGTGCCTTAAACCTTCATTTTCTCTAAATGACAGCAGGGGGCGACTCTACTGGATTCAAAAAGAAATTCCATTGTAAAAGAAATGGGAAAATTCTCACACTTTGATGTATTTATGGTCTTAAATGCTAGCTTTAAGTCTATTTAAAGCTAGCAGTGCTTTAGCCCATGGTTAAGTTGTTAATAACAGTAAGCTAACCTCCTAATTGTAATTTCATCCTTGCTTTTTCAGCACTAGGGGTTTTAGGGGAACAGCCTTTTTATGTTTACACATTTGGTTTAAGCCTGTTGTTAGCAAAAACTGGCATCCAAATTAATATCACAGTGAATAACGGATGCACTTTGGTAACAAGTCTAACTAGCTAGTCCAAGTGTTAACTAATCAGCTCCAAATACACTCAAAAGACCAAAATGTTGATGACCAAAATGTGAAAGTGAAAGCTCTGGGATTGTTAACTACAAACCAACACATGCTAGCGCAGTGGCCATGTCCATCTTTGATATACAGTCTATGTTTCATCATAAAGGAAGTAAAATTCTGAAAAGTGACATCAAAATATCTGTCATAAATATGAAATCTGTAACATGTACAGTATAGTAAGCACAACATCACTTGAAATAATAAAGATACAACATTCAAATAAGATTTTGACACAGATACCTTCAAGAGCCCAAATCATTTCAATTTATATTGCATTCTAGTAACACGTTACAAAATGTTTTCTTTAACTGACATGTTATGAAAGAGGAAAGACAATTTATAAAATTAAATACAATTTTGAAAAACTGGAGAAATGTATAAACTGGGGGGGAAATTTTGAGACAAAGAATTTTAAAATGTGTGACTCGATATTTGACTTTAACAAAATTGTATTCCTCTCATTCCTTCTGCACTTAGATGTTGTTTTACCACAGCAGGTTTATTGTTTTATGAGCACATCAGTTATAACATGAAGCCATGCTCAGTGCACAAAATCTTGTCCAGTACTACCACTCTATTGTCAGTTTCAGCAGAGCACTGCTGAACTTGAGGTAGTTACCAATCAACATTGCAGCTCAGTTCCAATTAAATCAGCTCAGAAACTATCAGGTACGGGTCCACATCTGACCCTCAGACAAAAGGGAAGCAAACCTACAGTAGTGACAAAACTAAAATTATTTGATGTCCGGTCATTGTTTATAATTTGACCCAATAAAACAGATTTATGGAACATGCCAGATCCTAAACTGTATTTTAAACCCAAAATGTGAGAAAAGTGACATCATAGTTCTTTCATCTTTCACCCTGACAGAATGAGCAAATAATTATATCTTGAGATAACCTTGATATCCAGAAAGAGTAACTGCTGTTTCTCTCCAGGACAAGTTAGGCTATAGACACAGTGTTTAAAGTTAACATTTCAATTTTTCAGCAACGTCACAGCCATTATTGCGTGGCACATAAGGGATAGGGAATACTCACGGTTTGGTTATGGCTTATCACACTGCAGTATTATATATGAAGTGGCAATTATCTTTACAGGTACGATGGAACAATTTAATGTAAACCTTTAAGGGGCCTCACAATCAAATGCAGATTTGGTCCACTTTGACACAGTACCAAAAGCTACGAGATGCTTGCAAAAGTGTTTAACACAAGACACTGCAGTAAATCTGAGATTACAGATGAGAATTTGACAAAAAGTCAGAATTAATACAGCCAGCGATAACTTGAAACAAAAGAATCACAGTAAGCAATGTCAATATTTTCATTATTCCAAAATGAAAAATACAAGCTAAGTAATTATTACATTAGTGTTTATCTGCCCTAGCATGACAACTGACAGGAGAATTAGCTTACTGCCTACAGTGGAAAACCACAATGTTGTTACTTTAAAGCCTAATGAGCACTTAAAAAAATAAAGTAATATTTAAATTATCAAGGGTGGTTAACACGAGCAGATTGAGCCTGCTCTTTATAAATAAATAAATACATTTGTGGAATTTTAGACATTTGAAACCCCAACCAAGTTAACCAAGCTAGCATTGAAAACTCAAAAATGCTTTTATTAAAGTGGAACATCCCCTCTGGAAGATAGAATGGCCATGATTTAAATAAAATTTAGCTAGACTAAAATTTGAAATGGTCTTCTTGAAGTTATTTAGGAATAATTAGCACTTTTATGTAATTTATTTTTAGTGAGCATTATTCTGTTGTTTCGTGTATCCTAGTATGTTTAGCCTCAAACCGTTTCCATCAGAAATGCATATTTAAGTTTAATTTACTAATTTATTTTTAACAAACCCATGGCGTCCCCTTTGGTGTAGCAAGCTAATAAACCACTACTGCTAAAATCCGTTAGCTGACTAGCCGCATTCTAGCTAGCTAGTTAGCTTTCTAGTTGAACTCAAGAACCAGCCATTTGAAAAATGCAGAAAAAAATTGCCACCACAGTAACATTGCTTCAAAGGAAGAAAGAAACCTGTTAGTTAAATTTATAAGTAGAAGCTGAAGCTAAGGAAACTAAACGAAGCCTGAATTCCCTTTATTTACATCTGCTAAGCCATGCTCTCTTTAGTCAATGCCACTGTAATGTTTCCGTGTTTTGCAGGATAAATATGCAATCTGTGGTGGCATTTTTTTTCCTGCAATGAATGTAATTATTGCAAAAATGGCTAGTTAACTTTTTTCTCCTTTTCTGGAACTTTCATCATTTAACACTGGCTTTGGGATTATCATTTATCTACTAAAGATCCAGATTCTGAATTAAATGGAAGGTGGGAGAAACTATTACAAGCTCATTCTAAGTCACAAGATAAAACTATTATTTAGCGTTACCATTTTGATAATTTTCTAGTAAAAGAGTATCATACTTTGATTGTTCTTTGCATGGAAAGCAAAATCATGTAGTCAGTTTGTGTCTTCAAGCTTGCCGCTACAAGAAGCTAAAATCTGTAGCTCACTCAATATTTTTTGAACATTTTTTTAAAAGAATATTTTGGAAATTTAAGACTTTGGTAAACTATCAAAGATGTTTTGCATACCCTTCAGATCAAACTAATGAATAGTCATAAGAGATATTTGCCATCAGTCATCAATTAAGAGTTTTTCTTTGAAGGCTTCATTGCGTATGCACATTCCATCTTGCGAAATATGCTGAAAATCTACAGAGTCCATCTACGATAAACCAAAAGTACTTGGTGTCTAATTTCATAATAAGTTACCCAAAAATGCACTTTTTTTCCCCAGAAAATTCAAAGTAAGCGTCAGCTCCCATCAAATAAACTGTGGAAGAAAACAGGTTGGCTCCACACATCACATTCATTTACATGCAGAATCAAAACAGTGACGGATGTTAGAAGAGGATGGCTGCCATTCCTGCAGGTATATGTGTGCGTAGGTTATATCTGCTACAGAGCAAAACTCCTAAAAAGAACTACAATAAATGAGCTGCAATCCTAGCTGACAGAGAACAAGAGACAGATGATTAAAATATCAGACCCTTGCTGTTTGCTTCTAAAGACTCACCAGTACTAGTTGCTAGATCAGTCCCCACACCAACAAATACCCCACGGTGCTATTAACAAAACATAAAAGATTAAGAAAAGGAACAATTTGCTGGGGAAGAGCAGAGCTGTGATGGAAGACGATGGCTGTAAGCCAGTACAGCATTTGCACCTCGTTAAAAAAAATCACAAGCTCAAAGGTTTTTCTGTGTGATTGTGATCTCAAACAAGTTAAGGGGGTTGTTTCTTTAAAAAAAATGTTCTTTTTTTGTTATTAAAAAGCACTTTGGTAAAGTTAGGCCAAGGCAGAGGAGTCACTACATAAGCCAATATGTGTCTACAGCACACGGATGTCTGAGAAATGCTGCTGCTGGCTAAGATGCTTAAGAGACCGCTGGTGAAGCGAGAGGATTCAGTACGCTTCTCATGACTCAAGTGGAACTGGTTCAGATCAGAATATTGCCATGGACATCTGCAAACAATTTGGAAGCTGTGTGTCGAATAAAGAAACTGAAGATAGACGGATGTACATAAATGTAGAAATATGAACATAGAAATAGTTTCACCGGTCGGACAAAGAGAATGCAGAATAACAATTATATACCAAGCAGCACGAGCGAGAATATGAATATCTACTGTGATCACCTACCACTAAAAAGGCCATTGGCTGGTTTTGCTTTCTAGGAAGTTCAATTTCTATGGACAGGTTTTAGGTTTCAACACAACATTGGAGTGACTAGAAATGTTTCAGGAGTTTCGTAGATTAAACCTGAATATGGAATAATTAGAACGTGAACGGGGGGTTTGGTGACATCTTAAAATCTACCATCTCCAGTTAATATGGTGTAGGTCCTCTGAAATCCACTGGCCTTTCTAGTGATAGATTGATCACTGATTTGAAGACAGAGGGTTGCACCAGTGTTAAACTTCACAAACATGGAAAGGAGAGAGGCGACTCCATAACAAACAGAGTAAGCAATTATTATTATTTTCTGAAACCTGATGACAGGAAGAGGAAGGCGGTAGGGATGTTTTTAGTCAGAGAAGAGGCTGGCAAAGGACTGTCGGAGGGAGCGGATGGTCTCGGCTTTGGCCTCATCGTCGGTCAAGCTTCCTCGTAACGTCTCCGTGAAGCTGTTTGTCAGCGACTGCGATTTGCTGCGCGACAAAGACGAAGACGGTTTAGCTACCAGACGAGGAAAATCATCGTAAGCAAAGTCATGTGTGAGATTAACAGAACCCCAACTTGGACTTACTTCAGCTGCGGTGATTGTTTCCCAGCTCCAGGTCCAGAAGAGGCAGGGATGGGACCGGGCTGGAACGCCTGGCTGGGAGACGTAGTGGCGGACCGGGCTCTCTGAGGGGATCCCTGGGCCGACTGAGATGGAGAGGCAGAAGCGGAACGATGTCCCCCTACCATACATGAACACGTGATGCACAGGCTTATTATTTCTCTGTACTGTATCACCACAGAAGGTAGTGGAATGAATCATAATGAAGCACTTTACTTACCTCGTCTGGGCTGCGTGGTCTGAAGAAGACACAAAAAGACACAGATATAGCATCATTTACATAAAAATGCTTGAATTTTACTGCTAACACCATGACAACAACACATTTTTGAAAACATGGAAAGGAAACAGTTTCCACGATGAGACATTTTGATTGTCTTTGCAAATACATCAACTCAGGTTGATGCCACAGATGATCAGCTCCAACATATCCCCAAACATTAGTTTGCCAGGTGAGCCCAATTAAAGGAAAAACTACTAAAGAAGGATATTCCACATTATTAAGCAGACCACCATTTTTAAGCAATATAGGAAGGAAAACGGAGCTCTCTGCTGCTGAAAAGCGTGAAATAGTTGAATGCCTTGGACACGTAATGAAAATCTTAGATATTTCACGAAAATTTAAGCATGATCACCATAATGTTAAGAGATTTGTGGCCGAGTCACAGCACACATGGGTTCGTGCAGATAAAGGCACAGTGATGAAGGTTTCTGTCAGACAAATACATCAGATTAAGAGAACAGCTGCTAAATGGCCAAAACAAAGCAGCAAACACATATTTCAAGCTGCTGGTGCCTCTGGAGCCCTGCGAACATCAACGTGTAGGATCCTCCAGAGACTTGCAGTTGTGCATAAACCTTCTATTCGGCCACCCCTAACCAATGCTCACAAGCAGAAATGGCTGCAGTGGGCCCAGAACTACATGAAGGCTAATTTTCAAACAGTGTTGTTCACTGATGAGTGCAGTGCAACCCTGGATGGTACAGATGGATGCAGTGGTGGACGGCCACCATGTCCCAACAAAGCTGCGTCGTCAGCGAGGAGTTGGTGGAGTCATGTTTTGAGCCGTAATCACGGGGAGAGAGCTGGTCGGCCCCTTTAGGGTCCCTGAAGGTGTGAAAATGACCTCTGCAAAGTATGTGGAGTTTCTGACTGACCACTTTCTTCCATGGTAGAAAGAGAAGAACTGTGCCTTCTGCAACAAAACCATCTTCATGCAAGACAATGCACCATCTCATGCTACAAGGAACACCTCTGCATCCTTGGCTGCTATCGGCATAAAAGCAGAGGAACTCATGGTCTGGTCCCCATTCTTCCCTGACCTCAATCCTACTGAGAACCTTTGGAGCATCCTCAAGCAAAAAACTATGAGGGTGGGAGGCAGTTCACATCCAAACAGCAGCTCTGGGAGGCTATTCTGACATCCTGCAAAGACATTCAAGTAGAAACTTTCCAAAGTATTTACAAGTTCCATGTATGCAAGAATTGTAAAACTGCTTTTAAATAAGGGGTCCTATGTTCATATGTAACTTGACCCGTTAAGATGTTTTTGATTGAAATAGCTTTTGATTTCAGTGAAATTGATCTACTAATGCTGCAAATTCAACAAATGGCCATTTTCAATTCTCTACAACCTATAAAATCTTTTGAAACTATGTGTGCGTAATAATTTAGAAAAGTGCATTTTAAGTTTTTTATTTCTGAAAAAAATTATCAGTGTGAGTACAGGTGAAAGTATGGCCATACAAGCACTGCTTGTAATTACAGTGCTACTCCAACAGTAGTCACTGCAGTTGGTAAAACTGTGTAGCATTATAGTGATCATCAGTGACAACATTATTAATTAACAGACCTGATAATAAGTATCCATAGTAGAAAAATTTTATTAGCGTTATTGGTAGAAGTGGTAACAAAGTTTTGTAATTCGTAGCAGTTTTTATAATTACTGCCTGGTACTATGAAAAAAGTGAGTTACAGTAGTAGTAGTGGCTTGTTTGAAAGCTTTTTGTACCTTAACAGTAGAAGGCTGAGGCATGGAAACTCCCAGCAGCACCTGGGCCATCTTGTTGATGACCAGCTCTGTGATCAGCTGTTTATCCTCCTCCACATGCTCGCCAATCAGAGGCATTGAACTGTCCATCACCTGCAGAGACAGAAAACAAACAGACCTCAGCTGAAGTGTTAAAATTCCCCCACTAGATGGCAGGATGTTACCTCTTATTCAGAATTCCTCTACTCTGACCCTCAAGTGATATTAGTGATAAGACTGTGTGTGGAAACACGTGATGAGTCATTTAGTGTAGATCACATGTTTGTTGGGGTCAAAAACAAGCTTTACAGCCCTGTGGCAACCACAGTTTGGAGGATACAAAGAAGTGTGTGACGAAAACTGCGAGTTTCTGTCTCAGGAGGTCTTCAGTGCTCTGGCAATTAATCACATAAACAGAAGCGAAAAAAGATGCTTTAGTTTATTTCTCTATATGTGTGTTCATATAAGCTTTACAACAGTTTAATTTTGACTGATCACAGACTTCTCTAGTTAAGCTCTGGATAAACTAAATAGGTTTATCTGAACACACACAAGAAGCCAAAGTTAGAATTTCCAGTGATCTGCAAAAAAAAGTGGCTCCATCTGTAAATATTATGTTGCTGGGGCATGACTTTGAAGGGCATAGACCAAACCCATTGCCACACAAATAATTAAAATAATCAAAAAAGAAAAAAAAAAACAAGGAAAAATGTTTTTTCCCAGCACTTGAGCTCACATGCAGGTCCATGTGTGCTGCAGAACCACAGGCCTCATGAGGCTCAGAGACCTGCTGTCCTCCTCCCTAAAAACCAAAACAAACAGGAGCAAAGGAGTGTTGCTGCTGCTGGCTAGGATGTAGATGCCCATCATGGTGGAAGAAGCTGCTGCACCGCACCCCAGCTGCAGGCTGTAAACACATCAGCAGGCATGCATGCGTGTGCGTGTGTGTGTGTGTGTGTGTGTGTGTGTGTGTGTGTGTGTGTGCTTATCCTCTGGTACACAGCATATGCCAGGCAGAGATTAGACTGTACTGGAGCTCTCTGTGGCTGAAGTTGTTTTTATTAGTGGTATCAGTTAAATCCCAAAAATGTTCTTTAGTCCAATTTCAGACAAACTGGCCTCTTAGCACACACTTGGTGTTTGCTTAGATTCAAATGAATGCGACTTATTATGGCACAAGATACTGATGCAGGCAAAGACTTAACTCACTTCAATTCACAACAGTCGCCTTAAGGTGCTTTATATTGCAAGGTAAAGAGCCTACAACAATGTAGAGAAAAAAACAAAAATCAAACGACCTCTTTTAAGCAAGCACTCATGACAGTGGGCGGGAAAAATTTACACTTAACAGGAGGAAACCTGCAGATCCAGCCTCATGGAGGCGCAACCAGCTGTTCCGACCGGTTCGGGGTGATTGGGGTACGATGCAGAGCAGCCACTTGTTGTTTTCACACAGGCTAGAGTTGTTCTTTAGGCTCTTTTTAAACAGCTGTCCATACCATAACACCGCCTCCACCATGTTTGACTGACGATGTGGTCGCTTTTTCTCCCATCATTCTTTTACAAGTTATTTTCAGAACAGCACAAGATTTTTAATCTGGCCTTCTTGATCTTGAGTGTAGCCATAGACAGTATAGAACAGGGGTCCCCAACTCCAGGCCTCGAGGGCCAGTGTCCTGCAGGTTTTAGATCTCACCCTGGGTCTACACACCTGAATCAAATGATTAGTTCATTACCAGGCCTCTGGAGAACTTCAAGAGATGTTGAGGAGGTCATTTAGCCATTTGAATCAGCTGTGTTGGATCAAGGACACATCTAAAAACTGCAGGACACCAGCCCTCGAGGCCTGGAGTTGGGGACCCCTGGTATAGAACATGGAGGTAGTTTCCAGAGCAACAAAACTTGGCATCTAAGACCTGCAATCTGTTTAAGGTTATCATAAGGTGATCGCTATGGCTGCAAAAAGAAGTAATGGCTTTCTGTCCGTAAACACTTTCCTGCTGGCTCGTTCACTTGTTTTGGGCCATACTGAAGTCTTTTTTGTAAATTTTGGTTCCAAAAACTGAGGATTAGTTATGGTACGGAATCGACACATCGCCAGCTAATGAGTTTTCAATAATAAGCCGTTCGCCAGTTTCACCGTCTGATCCACAGTGTTTTCTATGTTGCAAAGATGGCAACGGGGAAATGTTCAACTTGATGCTCCAAAACAGGACCAGGACCAGAAACTATGGCTAAGTTCATGTCTTATACTGTCTATGAGTGTAACCAGTGGTTTGCACATCATCACTTGCTACCTCCTTGCGTGTGTTCTTGGCTTGAGAGCTATGGTGAAGCTGCTTCTCCCAATGTAAATAATTTAGAAGGGTAGATTTTTGATTTGGTTCCTCCAAAACAAGGGAACAGGCCTGACCTCGCCCTGAAACAGCTTTTCAGTCAATTGTCCAATTATTTGTTAAGATTCTGAAAATGGGGGATTTGCATAAAAATATAAATCCTGAAAACTTCATCTGATAATTTTGTAAAACTCCTTGAAAAACAGCATTTCAATTCCATATTAACTATCTGATTTAAGATCCACTGTAGTGGTATACAGAGGCAAAACTACAAAAGCCTTAGTACAGCAAACTACGGACCAAAGTGTAAGATTTATTTAATGATTTCTTTGCGTAATACAAGAAACCAAGAGTGTACTGCTCTTCAGAAACTTGGAGTGAAACAACACCCAGCAAGGAAGAGAGCACCCAAAGGCAGTTGTAGGTTTAAATTCATCTATTTTATTTCTTATTAATTTAAAGCTTTTTTGCATATCATTATAGGGCTGTTTCTTTTGTGGGCTTGCTACACATTGCAACAACTTTCTCAAAAAAGCTAATCATTGAAAAGTCGTGGAACAATCTGTCAGTGATAATGACTAAAACAAGAGAGGTTTTTATGTCGTCCTTTGTAAGCACAATCTAAACTGATTAAAAAAATCCACATTTGATGACAAAAAATTGAAAGCAAATCAAAAGCTTTATTTAAAAGAGCCTCTAAGAACGCCTATAACAAACTGAGGACACCCAAACTAGTCGTCTTTTCCACTCATTTTCTTTGTTTTTCACAGCTGTTTGGGATCTCTCTGTTCTGCACAGAACCACTTCCCAAGCTAAAGAACCCTTTAAAGCTCCCCCTTTTTTGTGTGTACCCAGCTTCTTGGCTAGGATTTGGCAGCGAGGTCGGGTGTGGCACGGTGTTTTGGCCAGTTGAGTCATTACCACAGGGGACTGAATGCAGGCCTGGTAAAAGACCGCCAGGCCCCACTTCAAACGGCGTGCGGTGGCAAGCTAAAGCGGGATCCACCCTGCTGATTTATTAGGATACAGAGTCATCTAACAGAAGACTGGATCTGCTGTAGTTCTTTCACCACTGGAACACAGAGGTGTTGTCCTGTACTTTTACTAAGCAGCAAAGGTTTGTGTTTTCTGGACAATATCGGGCTGCATGGCAAATGTTTAAAGAGCAAAAGTGAAATGTGCTCGTTGAAAATGATGGTGCAGTTGACGTTCAGGGCTGGCCAGAGGCTCATCCATTTCTGGGAAAACAACTTTAGCTTCAAGATAGCAACATGTGTGCTGTTCTCTTTTGCTAGCTTGAAGGCACAATATCTGAAATATCTCTGTCAACAGATCAAGTCACTCCCGATGGCTGAATCTGTAATATAATGATATTTGCTTACAATTAGGCCAACAATGTTCTAATCATTATTAGGCATAACATTAGCCCTTTAAGTTTTGTGTTGTTTCTGTGGACCAGTAGAAAAATATTACATTTGACATTGTAATTTAAAAAACTTTTTTTGTACTGATAATCTCAAAGACTTAGAAAGTTTTGTTGTTTTTCTTGCCTTAAGGCATCGTAGACCTACCTTTTATGTAAAGTCTGTTGAATTTACACGTGCTAAATTAAATAAAGTTTCTTTATAGTATTATGTGCCTGCTATTGTGTAGGCTCCCCATGTGCTGGGACTTCAGCAAGTGTCCTTTGGGGACAACCAAAATCTGACGGCGGGTCTTCTGGGTCCTGTGGGTTGTGGGATGGGAAGCCTCATGGATGCGCAGCTGCGCTGGGATCTGGCATCCATTGAGTGTTTGGTCGTTGTTGTGTTACTCAAGCCACACTTTTGTGGTGTGGTGAGGCTCCTGCCACTAGGGAGTGCCGTTGCTATGGGACGTGTTTTGATTGGTCCGCAACAATCGTCACAGTCTTGCCCAAAGAGATGAACCGACTGACACTGACTACACCAGCACAGCCATTCTACTTCATGTCATGTGGCTGACACATCCTGTCAGATCAGCTGTGTATATAAAATACTTTCTGTCACGTCATTTTGTCAAACGCTGTGGTGCACTGTGTCATGTTACATAACAATACTGCACCCCTATTATCTATACATTTCCCAGTGAAGTGACACAAGCTGGAGTTTGCCTCATGTTGATACCAGCTGCAGTAATGTGTTAATGAAGTGCTCATTACTGTGCATTAGGGTGAGGTGTTACGGCTGCTGTCTTTGTTCTGATGCAAAAAAACAGAAAGAAAGAAAACAGTTTCTGACTGTGACGGGCCGACAGCTCTTCAACGTCGCACTTAATTAAATTCCATCTAGGGTTGGAGTAAAGGAGGAGGAAGTAATGCTTGTCAGGAAACACTGCTACTTGACTGTATCATGGGTTTCTCTGTCGTAGCAGCCTAGTACTGAGACTACACGCCCCCGGGGAGCTGATAGATACTTCCTGGGATAGTTTGAGGTCTTTTTTGCTTTCTCACAACCGCTCTCTCCCAGCACACAGATAGTCACCAGAGTGATGTCATGTTCTGATCCTAAGTTTGGGCATTTCAGATGTCCAGACTGGCTCATTTCCTCAGACTTGAAGGCATAGGAAGCTGCTCTAAAAACAAAACTGATTGCACACAACTATTTGTCTCTTGCTTCGCCCCTGGGAATAATTGTTAAAGGAAAATGTGCATTTCTGGGTAAGGTATTTACGATTTTATATAAACAGATATTTTTTAAAAAGGACAGAAATCAAATTAAAAAAGAGAAATAAATAAACTGACAACCTTGATTAGAATCAATAAGCATTACAACAAATTATTGGAGTGGAACAAAAGTAAGACATACAGAAAGTGTGAGTTCCAGGGAAGCTCATCATAGTAACATATATGTGCAAGTTATTCCTTCTGTTGGGGCTGTGAGACCTGTGAGGCTGCTGGAGATGGCGTGTGTGCGTAACTATTAAATGATTTTCTTTATTTAATAGTGATAAATAAAGTGAGTTGACCCATAAAGCCCCATAACACATATTCCAAATAAATGAATTATATTTCTCATGTCATTATTGGAAAAAAAAAGGATGTAAGAATGTTATGTGAATGACCAACAATAATTTATCCAACTAATCTAACAGACAATAATAGCAACATAGATGTGTTGCTATGCTAACCTTTGCCATGTCAGATTGTATTTTCCATCCCTGGCTGTTCCAGTCTGCATGCATGATACTGTCTGCAGGGTGCAGGCATGATACGACCCCCAGGTTGCTCTCTGATGCATCTATTGGCATGTGAATGTTAAATAGTATAAATCTTAAATAGGATAAAGTGCTTGAGTGCACTTCAAAAACCCAGATGATCAAGGTGAGTCTCATGAATCTGAACAAGTAAAGATATGTTCTGAAATTTTCAGACAGGACCTGAACACATGAGGCACCTGCATTCAGACAATTACACACTAAGCGATGTATATTTATGAGTTCCACCTTCTTTTTTTGGCCCCTCTTAAATGACCTAAAAGCCCCACAGACTGCACCTTTAAACCATGCTTATGTGTAACATATGTTAAATGCTGTATATAGAGATACTGAACAGTGAACCTCTAGTGGCCCCAGTGGAAACCCCGTCCCAGGCACTGTTACTGCCACGCTCATCACATTGAAAGCCCAAACCTCCAACCAAACTGGTTGCGTCAAGTCACGCCATGACAGTTTTATTTGTCTACAAACTGCAAGCTACACTTCCACTGCCAAACTTTACCAGCAGACTCAAACAAACAGACTGGATTAGAAGATGAAGTGAGTCAACCGCTGACTCCTGATGTTGTTTTCATTCAGCTGCCCATGTTTGGTCTGCAGACTAATCGTTCTTTCAAGGCTGTGAAGATCATGTGCCAGCAAGTCTGGTTACACCCTTCCCGATTGACTTTCACCCATGATATGAAAAGTATTATCAGCAGGGAAAGAGAATGAATCCAAGGTAACGCTTACACAAACTGCTTTAGCCCTGTGATGCTGCTGAGAAGCGATCTAACTGCTGGTTAACCGTTATGTTTGCAAATGTCCTGAAACATGATGACAGATCTTATTTATCTAAAATACACTATAATGCAATGAAAGAGCAAGTTTCAGCCCCTGTTTCCTGAAACTCTCCTTGGAGCTGTAGATGAAAACACACTGACCTCGATAATGTAGTCGTTCCCGTCTTTTCCATGCACGGCCTTCACAGCACAGATGTCTAGGCCCCCAAACATCTCAGCGCAGGAGTCTATCCACATACGATATCTGAAGCACAGGGACGCAAACAGCTGACTGTTTAAAACCCAATAATCACTACAGATATCATTAAAGGAGGAATGGACTTAACAGCTATAAATGTCAGGAAAGGCTTCCAAGACTTTTGGACAATGAGATAATAAGATTCATGCTTAAAAGTAGTGCCAGTGTATTCAATTGAACACAGATGTCTGAATGATTCAGTGAACTTAACAGATCTGCATTTTTCCAAGAGAATCTCTGAACCAGCTCACCTGTCAGTCATTGCGATCTGTTCCAACATGGCAGAACCTGTGTTGGCCTTCCAGTTACCAGAAATGGATGTTCTCCTGAAGGGGGGGCACCAGGAAATGAATTCATATTTCTGCAAAAAAACAAGCTAAAATGCTCCAGCAACAGTTAATCGCTCCCAACTTTTGCTTTTCCCTCTCAAGGGGGAAGCTATCATCAGTTCATCAAGGATGGCCATTTTAATCCACACCTAGATAATGTTTGTGTGAAAGCCAATCAAAGACACGGTTTAATGGTGAGGGCAGGGAAAAAAATACGATGAGATAAGGCTTGGCTACTTTGCCCCCCCTCTCCGATTTCGGTTGAGCAATTGTTCAGATACAGTCTTGAAAGCTAAAAGGTTGAGCACAAATTCTTTGTTGTAATATCCTTGGCTGACAGGAATGTCTATGGCTTCCAGATGGGTGGAGCTGGGGCACGAGGCCATGAAAATGAAGGCATTAATGCTGAAAACTGCCTGGAATCCAAGGAAAGTGCTACTTTAACATATAATTTGCCATTATTGGTGAAACTGTTTATTTTCCAGATGATGCTTTATGAGAGGCCTTTATTTCCCACTGGCTCCACATGCCTTGCTACCATTAACCTACTAAAACACTTAAAATGTTTGCTTTCAAATTCACCTGCAATGCCACCAACAGCCACCAGAAGTTGGTTGCAGCAAGCCAATAAAAAACACCTTACATGTAAGCTTTGTAGTTGCTGCCGATCTTCTGGATCCTGATATCGTACTTGGACTGGATGTACGGCTCCGTGGTGGCGTACGTCCCTGCCAGAGCCACCACGCTGGTGATGTCCTGGAAGTCCTGTTGGTTTTCGACTTTAATCTGCAGGAGAGACGCCACTTGTTAGCGGGCAGCTAATTACAAAGGACTCTGCTGAAACTGGCAGCGGCTGCTTTAAAATCCCACAGGAATTTCACACTTGTACACAAGCTGGATAATGAGGGGTCCACGTATGGAAACATTGCCGGGGGCGGCTTTGAAACTACATCACCTCTTTCCCAGTTATTAAACAGTAGACTGCAGACGCAGACTAAGAGGGAAATGATGCAATGGGAGCCTATCAACACACAACATGTTTATATCATATAATTCAAAGCAATTTTTCAATTTCACCGTGAGATTATTAGGTAACAATGAGGTGTGACAGCGTAAAATACGGAGGAAACAAATATTTTCCTCCAGTGACAATTACCACTGAGGGCCATTTGTAGGAAACTAAGGCTCTCATATATTTTTAGAAGACTTACTCTGATGTTTCTTGTTGAGTGGTATTATTATTGTAATTTATGTTGATACAAAGATTAATGAGGTGTGCTTCCAATGGGAAACTGGGCATCCTAAGAGACAGTCACATCAATCGCCAACGTTATTGTGCGGCTACGAGTTTTCTTGTCTCAGGCACCAAACGAGTCAGTGCAGAGCATCCACTCACTCATCACCATCCCTCTCACTAGCACCATCACGGAGGAAGCAATGGGAACATTGCGCTTCCGTCATGATAAAACACAAACCAGATAAGGAAAACAGGAGGTTGATGTTTCCTCGGGGATTTCGTCTTCTGTTTTTCTGTTCTTCAAATAGCACATCTAAAGGCAACCATTTTCCATACTGAAATGGTATGTACCATAAACAAAGTCTGTTTCTGTGTTTACACTGGGGCACTAAGTTTTCTGCAAATGGTAATATATAGAACACTTTAGATGATTCTGTGGACTAAACAGTTGCATATCCATTAGTCAAGAAGTCCCTTTATATACATCGACAGGGTTACCTCAATTTATGGTCAATTTTAGTTAAAAAAAACAAAACAGCCAACACAGTCATACATAGTGTCGAAATGGTTCAGTTTGTTGCTATGGCACTGATGGGTTAGCCCACACTCCTATTTCTTTGTAATGTGCTTCAAAGAGAGATAAAAGAGGTTCTGGAAAGGCAAGGCACAAGACACTTGTGTCTACATGCAACAATTTGTGAGGTCTTAAGCAACAGTTTAATTGTGTGTTTATAAGAGTTTTACTTTAATGCACTTTCAAATCCCCCAAACTAGTAAAAACTAAGGACAAGTTGTCTGGGTGGAACAAAGAAATCCCAAGGAGATTTTGTTTTGTTTTCAAATGATGCAGCCCACCTTCAGAAAATGAACACAAAAAAAAACGTCAATAGGAAAAGAAATAAGGAAAATCCGAAAAGAGTGACACCAATGACACCAGAACAATAAAAGTAAATTTTAATTTTTTAAAGACGGGTGGGCAGCTTTGATGGTGAATGTGGTCACATAAACAGTGTTGTCACTTTGATGGGTAATTACATAATGAGCGTGCTTGTCAAAACCCACATATGTCGCTGACGCTAAATCAGTGACTTTCTAAAATGAGCTTACAAGGCAGACTATGAAATAGCTTCAAATAAGCCAACAGATTTAAAAAAACATGACTGTATTTTCTTACAGAATATCCTTGGGATCCATATCAGATTTTAGAAAACAGCAACACAACTAATGCCTAGTTTGAAACACTTCTACCGCTTGCTGGTCGTTAAGGAAATTATGGATTTTAACTGTGTGATGTTAGCTTCTCTGTTAGCTTTAAGCACATTTTATTCCAAGACCTTCGCTAAAATACACGTACAGGATGCTTGTGCTTGTTATTAGTGGGTGTACTGTATTAAAAGAATGAACATGAATGTTTAAGACTAGACATGGTTGAGTTACTAACTGCTAATTAGAAAAGACGAAGAAGTAACCAAAATCTTGTTTATCTATTGTTTTCGGTGTTAAAAATGTCTATTCCCTGAGTGGTTGGGGGTTTTTGGAGGTTGCTTGCTGTTGCTAGGTGAAACTGGTCACAAAGCGAGTGCTGCACCAAAAAACTTTTTTTTAAAACCACTTTGGTCACTAGCAGACCGCTGTAGTTGCCTGTAGTTTGCAAGGAAGACACAGACATGTCTGCAAACGTTTGCTAACTGACTAACTTGCCAAACTTGTGAAGCTGTGACACAAACTGGAAACAAAGAACATTCTCCTTCAAAGTTGGTCTCCATTCCGGTTTGCGTTGTTGTAGCTAGAAACTGTCTCCCGACCAATTTCACCTCGCGACTGTCATAAACTAGGGCTGTCAACGTTAACGCATTAACGCTCGTGAATCCGTTGTCACGATTAACATTGTTAATGCAATTAACCCATCTGGAGCACAGAATGGACAAAGTTTGTACAAACTGCCCGAAATGCCCTGACAGTGACATTTCAGGGATTTTGAGTCAGTCTGCGCTCCAGATGGGTTAATTTCAATAAAAATGTTAACTGCGTTACTCATGACGATGGATTAATGTGCATTAATGCGTTAACGTTGACAGCCCCATCATAAACCATTTTTCACGTGACCCGTCAGCATCATATGTTCATAATGCCAGACAACTAATATCACATGGTTAGCTGTCACGTCACTGTAAAACCTGAAAAGACACCTTACCGATTAAGATCCAATACAGACATTTTTTAACAGAAAGTAACTCTTCTTCCTCTCTCAAGCAAAACATTGAATCCAACTTTTGCTCATTTCATTACTCATAAGTTTTCCACCATAGTGGTAGCTTATAGCGCCTACTGCTAGCTAGTGTTAGCAAACTTTAGACATTGACATGTAAGTTGTACTCAGTGTTGGGGAGTAACGGAATACATGTACCGCCGTTACGTATTTAAAATACAAAATATGAGTAACTGTATTCCGTTACAGTTACCGTTTAAAAAGGTGGTATTCAGAATACAGTTACTTTGTTGAAATAAATGGATTACACTGCGGTACTTTCCTGTTTCATATTGTCGCGGGTCAGGACTGTTTGGGTTTTGTTTGACAGCTACGTTCTGTTGTTCCAGGCGGCAGCGTTACGGTTGCCATGGTTACAGGGCGACGCTCTCTCTCTCTCTGCGACTGTGTGTTTCCTGGGTGAGAGAGCGCCTTTTCGTTGTTGTTGTGCTAAGCTAACAGGCAGAATGCTACAAGCATAGCTCTAAAGAATGTAGCCTCATGGGCAGTGTAGTCCGTGTTGCAGGAAGAATGGACTGGCATACACGTTATGTGTCTGTGAGCGTGAGGAGGGAGAAAAAGGCGAGTGGAAAGGTACGAGCAGTCATTGAGCAGAAACGGGAGCTGGAAGCATGTAAATATAATAATAACCACTTCAGCCAAGAAGAGTGCCTGACGAGCCCAGCTGTAAGTAAGCTATTAAGACTCGACTGTACACCTTTCAACGCCTCTCTCTGTCTCTTGCAAGAAAAGTTGACCCACACAACAAAGTAAAGCTATTTTTCGGCTACAAGCCGACAGGGACCCCGCCATATTAGTCAGAGGTCCCTTTACTACAGTTCGGAGTCGTGGACCTTCAGTAATAGTAATAAATCACAGCAATAGTACATTCACGTTGTTGTAAAAAGCATGATAATATATTAAGTAATCCAAAGTATTCAGAATACGTTACTGTCATTGAGTAACGTAACGGAATACGTTACAGAATACATTTTGGGGCATGTATTCTGTATTCTGTAATGGAATACATTTTAAAAGTAACCTTCCCAACACTGGTTGTACTTCATTTGTGACATGCAGAAATTTTATGTAAACACAGCACAGCCAAATTACATAAAAAACCCAATCTAATGCAGTAACATTATACTAACTGTGTCTGCTCAGATTAACATTCGCTGTCATTAGCATCCAGTCAAACCAGGGCAAATGAGGCTTCATAGGAAAACCTGAAAACCTAGAGAATGTGCTTTGTAGGTGTGGTGGAATTAAGGCACGACGGGACCACAGAGCCATGTTTTGAGCCATCTTTATTTAACATTTGCATCACACCACCACAACCGCACACCAACCACTGATTGCGGATGCCGTGCAGGTGCGTCCGCGCGGCACCGCAGACCACGCCCCACGACACAAGGTAATAAATTCAGTGCTTCATATATAAAGGAAAATATGCATAGTAAAGAATTCACTAAATAGCTTGTATTTTATTTACTAAGCTTTCTCCTGGTTTGTGTTAGAGTTTCCCTAAATTGCTAAAACACCAAATTCTACTCTTTGCCATGAGAACCAACATGAACGTACTGAACGTACATTCTTTTAGGACATAATTTGCAGATATTATTTTACCCTTTTTCCAATACTTTAGATACACTCACATTCATTCAGTTCTCACTGTGACGTACTTGTGTTGCGCAAGGGTAAGCACAGGTGGCAGATTTCAGTGCTTACACATAACAATGAACCATTTTTCACACTTGCTAATGAAGTGATCAGACCAGTGTACGCCACGTCAGGGCGCACAGGCACCATGGTGAGTTGAAGACCAATACCACAAAACAGATAGTAACAAGCTGAGAGGCACAAGAGGAAATGTGTGGGGGGGAGTTGGTGGATGAGGAAGATGGAAAGGCGGCAGAAGGCAAGAAGAGGAAGACCAACAGTGCATTTCAGATAAAATACAAGCAGCTGTGAAAGATCATGTCCTTGTACTTTAACACAATAAGTTAAACAGGACAACCCAACATAAAGAAACTCTGTGCTCACGACACGCAGATTGAAAAACTGGGTTTTGTGTTCACAGATTTCAGAACTGAAACTGTGAAAAACTGTAAAAACACTAAAGGCGCATGTCATCAAATAATACAGTCAGTGTTTCTTATAGAAACACGAAAAGACCAGAAGCTAAAATAACAAAATCCACTGACTACAGCAATGTGACTGAAAGAGTACGTCATGGTAGCAAAAGCAGAAGCTGACCACAAGGAACTGGTCCAGTTGTGAGCGGTAGGCACACAAACCTGTCCAGAGACTTACGCGATTCCTCTGAGTCAACAAACAAACTGCAATGATGCAGACAGAAACAGAAGGTAAGCCGGAAAAGGTGAAGCACTGGCACAGAAATGAAGAGCTGTGCCTGGTGGTGAAACTGGTGGTTAGTGTCCAGATAACATGACATACCACCTCCATTACAGAGGCCCGCTGCTCTAATAGCGTAATGGGAAAGCTGAGTAGAAAGGCTCACTCTCTACTGCTGTTTGTCAAATGAAAAAGGCAAAGTGTGTAATTATATTTTAATATGTAAACTGCAATCAGATAAACATATACAAACACTGCTATTAGTTACAGGTAACAATACCACAGTAATATCAACATGACTTGTCCTTAGCTGATGTCATTAATGTGTGTTTCATTAATGGAGACAGCCTATGACAACCCAACAAAACAAAATATGGCAATATTACTTTGAGCTGTAGATTTTCTATTGTTAGCTAATGAACAAAATCGCCATTAAATTCCAGTAAATGTCTGAAATCAGTTACCGAAAGGTCATAAGGTGAACAACCTCAGCAATTATATATTATACAGCATATGCATAATATGTTTGAGAAACTAGCAAAAAAAGAAACAAAATAGCAGCAAAATGTGTAAATGTTGACCTACAGTAAGCTACAAAGGCTTTCCATTTACGGGTTTAAGAGTCACAACCATAAACTGTACCGTACATAAAAGATGGATGTCACCGACATGATGTCACCACTCGTTTCTCATTTCACTTTCTAAAGCCTTAAATTGAACTTTTGGTTGCCGCTATGTTGCTTTCGTGGAGGCAGACTTGGCCATATTTGAATAAGAAAGTTAAGTGGTCAGTTTTCAACTAATGCTAGCAAGGCTTGGCAAAATGCATTAATAAACTGTATGTATGCAACAGAGCAACACACACACATACAGCGGTATTTGCTCTTTAACTAATAAAACATGAGAATTTCTCTTAGAATAAGTGGTTGAGAGGTCCAGTTCACTAACTCTAAATTAGCAGAGGTGATGCCTAGCAGTGATCAGCTGTCAGTTAAAGCTGTAATGTCCATTAAACACACAGAGCGCCCTCTACCCCGGAGGACACCCGTCGCAGACCGTAGCATCAGTCGTCACCTTCGTCTGACTATGGCCCCAAACATCAACAACTGTCAATCACATGAAGACCCAGGGGCAGCCGTTCTTCGTACGTCGCTTACTACATCCAAGATCAAATGACACATCCAAGACCAAACATCGCGCTAACCGTGAGCTCGCTAATCCGGTTCTCCGAACACACCTGCTGTTGACGATTAGTACAGCTGGCTGAAGTAATGTGGATCACTGAGTGTCGTTAAAAGGGGCTACGCATCGATAGTAGAAACAGTTGATCGGCAACCCTTTATTGGTCGGCGAAAATGTCGAAGGAGCGCGCTCGGTATTAACAGCCCTTGACCCGCTACATAGCCCCCACCTAAGGGGTCAGTCGTCCCCGACGACCCCATTGCCCCACACAAAGTCCTGCAAATGTCCAGGTGCCTTCTTTTGGCGCACCGGCCGGGGTCACTCGGGTCAGAACATGGGGTGCCACCATCATCCCACTTCTGACACCAATGTGGCGAGCTCAGACAACGAGGAGACGGAGGTGTCGTTTGGTCTTGCTTCCCGTGAGCTAGCCAGGGAGCACAGCCGTTTATTGACATCTGCAGAAGAACACTGCCGCTAGCTAACTGCTCAGCGCGGCAACCGCACAGCAACAACAACAACAACACACAGGGCGCCCTCTGACCCCGGAAGGACACACCGTCGCAGCGAGAGGGCGTCACCCGTCACTATGGCAACATAAACAAAACATAACTGTACAAACAGAACCCC
Source organism: Haplochromis burtoni (assembly GCF_018398535.1). NCBI lineage: Eukaryota > Metazoa > Chordata > Actinopteri > Cichliformes > Cichlidae > Haplochromis > Haplochromis burtoni. Next base: position 118,480 of record NW_024582628.1, read on the forward strand.
GAACAGCCCTGACCCGCTACAATATGCTGCTGAGAATATAGCCCAGAAGAAGCGTATAGTATAGCTTTTATTTTGGAAAGAGCCATTTCTCTGTAATAAACTCTCTTTTCCAAAGATGAGTGACTCAATCAATACAGGCTCGCAAATCGCAGCGAGTAGACAGCACTGATTGTGAGTGATGATAATTTGCGCACCAATTCCTCTGACATCGTCTTATCAATCGTTAGCTTACTATGCAAACATGACAAGTGAAATCTCCCGCAGCAAGCTTAAACATGTGAGAGGTTGATCGCGCAGAGAATCGCTGAGCTTATGTGTGTGTGTGTAAAAGCAGCAGGATATATTTTAGTTCTGCTGAGCCAAATAAGACAGGTCAGGGTGAAGAAGTGACAGCCAAAGAAAAGCTTACCACAAAACGGAAAAGTTATGACAAATCAGACTATAAGGCAAAAAGAAAGTGCAGCTTTATGGTTTCATGGACAAAAGAATTTCTGTGGCTGCAATATGACGAGCTAAATAACCAGGGCTGCACATAAGTGGTCCGCAGGTGCGCATTCGCTGTCAAAATAAAAAAAAAAACGCGCACAAGATATGAAGTTGCAACGCGTGTTTGCATACATAAGATTTTCTGGAGGAGGACAGACATTTGTTTAGAACTCTTAAAGATGTCGAAGAAGCTCCTTTAAGCAATTACTTTGGTGTTCCTCCACCTCCAAAGAAATGTCAGAAGGAGTCCGAACCACAAAAGAAGCGCGTATTCTCGGAAAAGTGGTTGCAGGAGGTGAGCTGGCTTCAAACAAATGATGAACGCACAGAGATGTGGTGCGGAATGTGCCGTGAAAATCCCACTCTAGCGGACAAAAACAGTGCTTTTTATATGGACGCAAACGCGCGTTGCAACTTCTTATCTGGTGCGCGTCTTTTATTTTGACAGCGAATGCGCACATGGGACCACTTATGTGCACCCGTGTAAATAACATAATGTTCTGCGGGTGTGTTGTGTCTTGTTTTAGTCGACAATGTTGTAATTTGTTTTTCAACAATTTTTTGATTAATGTTTTGTTTCCTTTACAATATTATACTTTAATGTATAATATTGTAAAAAAAACAGGAAACAAAACATCAATCAAAAAATTGCTCTTTTTTATTCGGGCTACTTACATTTATTTTGGGCTACCAAAAACTGAAGAGTCCCTGCCCGAAGGGCTACCAGGGATTTTGAAATTTTGAGAGCCCTGAGATATATTTATTTTTTTAATTACTTTTGTTTCAGCAACATTAAATTTAAAAACTGTACTTTTGAGTTAAAATATATATTTATAATTTTAATAAATGACAAATTAAAAAAGCATGAACATTTTTTTTGTATCGAAAAAATATCGAACCGTGACACCAAAGTATCGCGAACCGAACCGTGAATTTTGTGTATCGTTGCACCCCTAGTATATGTATG
>NW_024582628.1:127403-128398 GCF_018398535.1 Haplochromis burtoni
GTATTTTAACAAGGGATTCGCTTTCAGAGCCCTCAGGTGGGCATTCAGTGAACTGCAATTTTCTAGCACTCAGCCTAAGAGGTTACGACTTAGATTAGAATAGATTAGATAAAACTTTATTATTCCTCGGGTGGGTTCCTCCGGGAAATTCGGTGTAGAGTACTACTTGTAATGTGGTTAAGTTCTACTTTAGTATTATTTATAATCAATATATGAGACTTGCTGGCACATTCAATTTCTTTGCTCCACCTTGAAGGGTTTTTCTCTCAAAAGCAAATAAAATTGCAGTGACCTAAATATTCATTCTCTGAGTTCTGTGAGGTCTGTGGGGCAAAGCAAGATCTTAGTCTGAAAGGACTTTCCAAGTTCCCCATGAGGCTCATGGGAAATTCTATAGCATGTCTGGCTTCTGAACAGGAAACCAAGCCCACAGACGAGGGAAAAAGACATAAAGAAAGTGTCGCTCCTTGTATATTTAAATACGGGAGAAAGGGGAGAGGCTAAATGTGTGAATTATGTCATTGTGTCAAGAGTGTGACTCCATGTCTTGAAATAAATAAATCACATACGCAAAATATCCACAGTTCATTTCTCATTATGTATTTAACAGAGATGATTAGCATCAGTCCAGTTATTTCTATGCAGCAATCACGGTAAATGGTTGGAAACTGTTAGTCAGGCTATTGTGTAACAAAGCACTAAAACTGTTTGTCCACCAGGTTAACACTTAAGATATCAACTTAGTTTGACCCCAGGAACACATTACTGACTTTACAACTTTACTGCAAGAGCAATTTGGCTACTGTGGCCGATTTGAACCCTTACAGAGATGTCTATAAAAACTAGAACAGACAGCAGTTTAGGCTTCAGACCTCCTGTCTGAACCTCAGACCAACCGAAGCTGTCCAGATAGTATCATGTTTAATTTGCATATATGGAATAAAGACAATTTGTGTGTGTGTGTGTGTGTGTGTGTGTGTGTGTGTGTGTGTGTG
>NW_024582628.1:128418-155630 GCF_018398535.1 Haplochromis burtoni
GAGAGAGAGAGAGAGAGAGAGAGAGAGAGTCTGACCTGGTAAAAGAGAAAATCTGAGCTATGAGCAGCTTGTGTGTAAAATTTAAAAAAAAGACATGGATATTATATTTAATTTAAGTTTCATCTCATAGGCGATTTTAGACCCTTTTAAAAACAGCGTATTTTAGTATTATTTTCTTCAAATGGTATATTTTCCTAACTTGTCTATTTTAACAACAGTACAGGTTTAACTCCAGTGTTGTTGATGTCATGATGCTACAGTGCGCTCACACAGAAGTGTGGCTGGTTTGGTTAGCTGCGACATGAGACCTTCGCTGCTGCAGCAGAAAGAAGATGAAGAGGTAATTTAATATCACAAATCAGTGATGCAGATTTAAGACACACTTTAACTGAAATATAGCAAAAGTTCAAACTGTTTGGATAATGTGGGGACTGATTGCTGTAACATATCAAGTGTCAGCTTGTTTGTATTTGTTGTCTAAATATAGTCAAAAATGTTAGCTGATGTAGCTTAGCTTATTAGCTGATTTTAACCTTCTGATCCGCTTGTCTGCTGGGATAACACGAGCCGAGGAGCTGATGTACTTTATTAAGTTTGTTAAAAAATTTCTTATTTTCCTCTTCAGGTTGAAATGGGCTTCGGTTTATGTTCCAGATCCAGGTGACAGCAGGTCAAAATGATTTTGATGTCTGGGAGCAGCCAGAATTTAATTTTGATAGTGCTTTAAACAGATACGGACCAGTTTACATCTTTTATTTGCTCATTTGGGTGACTGCATGAAGCCTGACAGAGGAGGATGGAGAGGGAAAAGAAGGGAGAGCCTTGCCTCGGGTTTCATAACTAAAGGCTCCGCCCTAAAACGGGTGGATTAGATTGAAATCTCTGATTATTCCCTCTGAATTATTCTTAGACACAAATATAGGTCATCCAACTAATTAGGTTTCTTTTGTAAAGGGTTGATAACATTAGTAAACAGCATTATTCAAATCGCAAAGGAGACTCACCTTTCCCATGCCGGCGTGGGCGTGGCCCATCTTCACAACCACAGGGAAGGATGGACTTGTGAGCTGTAAAAAAACAAAACAGTGGGGTTTCACAACAACCGTATAATTCAAAATGATCAATACAGTGTCAATGATGCATATATGATAATATCATAGTGTGTAACTGTTCTTTCTGTCTGCCTCTGCATCTCGTTTGCGTCTGACCACCAAGCTCTCAGGACTCAACAAAGACAGAAGCAAAGTCATTTGTTACCATTACTGCTATAATTGTTTCATAGATACTACAATAACATAGTTATTGTACATTATTTTGACCACAATAATTTGATGTGTGATATAATGTGATGTGAAAATCAGATATCTTCGCACCCAGTCATCACGTTACGGATCTTTTCGCAGCTCTCGCTTCACTTACTGCGGCACAACAAACCATGTGCGAAGATTTTGTCTGCTTATTGCAGAAGAAAAAAAGTAAATCCAGGGTGAACGTCTGTGGTGTTCAAACAATACCTGACTACGGGAAGGCGTTTACTGCAGCTCACACTTCAAACGGATTCATCTAGTACTTTAAAACAACAGAACTGAGCAGTGCTGCACATTAAAATGACAGAAGTACGACTGAAGCCATCTCCTGCAAAGGGTCTTGGTGTGATTGTTTAGCACCCGAGTGCAATTACCGTGTTTCGATCTGCACATATGACCCGAAAAGAAATGTAAAAATGTATCCGCTTTTGATTTACGGCCTGAAAATGGTCTAAAAAGCGCAGCAGTGAAAACATCCAAGGACTTGGATGTTACGCCAGTGATAAAGTCAAAGGTCAAATACATATTTTCTTTTTCAGTAGTCTGCTTAATGTTCCATGACCTTTTACACAGTCACTGTAACATAACAATCACATACTGTATCATCATCAAATACAGCTGCTATGCTTCTGGCAGCAGCATTTATGATTTATGAGAAAAATATTTAGCTCTTTAACATCTGAAATGTATTCTTGTCTAGTTCTACGGATCTACTGAGTGTCATTATTGAAATCTGTCAACACAAACAACAACTCTGACATATATTTTCTTGCTTTTTTATGTAAATTCCTGATATAATATATAAGAGTAAGATCGGGGAGTGTCCTAAAGGCTTGAAAAAGAACAGAACTGCACTTTGAACTCTCCCTTTTTATATATACAGTAAGACAGACGTGTGGTAAACGCCACACTGAGACACAACTCAAAGCAGACAGCTATTTCCATTGCAACTGTCTTGGATGTATACATCCAGTGTCCAGATCTGTCTTGTAAAATAACGCCCTGGCTCCTACTGAACCTAAAGCTGCTCAGTTTAGGAAGGATGAGGAGGAGACAGAAGAATGTGTGGGTTTATTACACAAAACTGCAACGTTTTGGGAAGCTGGAGGGAAGACCACAGCTCAATGGAATGGGCTTGGACAAACCCGACAGACCGCAAACACACTCTTTCTCATAGTTTACGCAACTGCAATGGATGAAATATCAACACATTACTTCAAACGTGGTTTAAACGCCCTTGATCAATTTGCTGATATGATTGTAAACGGGATGCAGTCTGAGGAGGGACTTTTCCAGTTTCATGAGCACTTTTCCCACTCTTGCGTGAAATAGCTCTCAGGCAGCAACGCCTAGTTAGACGAGAGGTCTGAAGGTCGTTTACAGCGGCTGTAATAGAGAATAACATTATTTGAATTTTTCAATTTATAAAAAAACTCAGAAACATACAATTCTATTCAAAGCCAAGTTTTCAATATTCAAAAAGCCTTCGTGCATTTTCCATTTTCACAAATGCATCTAGATAAGTACTGTGTGCACTGTGCTTATCGATGTGAATACCTGCAGGTGAAGCTTAAATAAACACTAAATGAAGATGCTGAGGGCACGGGCACCAGGCCAGATCATACCCTGAAATGTAAGATCAGGCCTGCCAGGAGGAAGGATACGCCCAAACAGCTGCTATCATTTGATCCAGGGCCTCCCTGGCAGTCATGTGACTGCACACCCTAATGCTGCTGTCAACTCGTTTCGAGGCTTGAACGGACACGGAGCTGCTCGAGGCTGTGAACGCCGCTTCTGCTGACAGGTTTTGACAGTGCAGGCCTGTCTGACACACTGCCAAGATAAAGTGTACTCTAACTGACGCCATTATCACTTTACAAGTGCCAGAATAAAGGAGGGAGGCAAGGCTGCAGAATGAGGTTCTCTTTCTAATGTCCAAGTACTTAACTTAACTAGGTATGAAGCATTACGTAAGGGAGGAGGAATAAATATACAAACTGGAAAGATGTAGATGTAAAAAGTCAAATGTAACACAGCAATACAGTATATAAAAGCCTATATCTGTGCCTCAGAGTCATGGTCTGAAATGTAACTATGGTAACAAGGTTTAAGTCATCATCATCCTCATTTTCATGAAATCAAATCTTGCTTTTGCCTCTTTTTTTTTAATAAATAGTTGTGAAATCCATCAATATCGCACAGATTTCAAACTGCCTTCAAAGCATAGGCTGCATATAAAAGATGGATGGTGCCTCCAGGACTGAAAAGTAAAAGTGCTTCTAAACCTGTGTTACTTCCAGTCACCTCGTCTAGCCATAAAAAGTCCAAGGAGCTCGGAAGGAAAGAAACTGGACCAGGTTTACATCTAAAAGATAAATATAATGTCTCACTTCATTTATGACAACAGTAAACTGTAAACAGTAAACTGTCCTGAGTCGTGTGACCCAGTGTTTTGAATTTTCCCTGTATTCCGATATTCATTGTTTATGTTTAAGTTCATTTAGCCATCTTAAGCTCCAAGGTTGCTCAGTTTTAGTTCTTTGTGTATTCGATGCCTTTGTGTCATCACTCCTGTGTTCAAGTCTCCCTCCCTTGTTGGTTCGTGTGTCTTTAACCTGTCATGTGTCATGTCTGCATCCTATTATGTTCCTGTTTTACTTTGAAAGTCTTGTTTCTATGTTCTATGCTTAGTGTTACTGATGATGTCATTCTAGTCAGCTGTTTTCCCCATGTGTTTCCACTTCCCCCGATCGCTTCCTGTGTGTATTTAGTCTGTGTTTTCTTTCAGTCTTTGTTTGCATGTCTAGCGACATCATGTCTCAGAGTTCTTCGTACTGATCAGGTTCATGTTCGGTTTATTTCATAGTTCCATAGTCACACGTACCTGTCCGGTTTCATGTCCATGTCTCTGGTTTCCCAGGTTAGTTTCAGGTTAGGGTTTGCCCTGTTCGCTCTTGCTTTGTTTTTGTGTTCACAAACGGCTCGCCTTTTGTTTAGAACTCAGTTCCATCTCCTACCGTGTCTGCATTTGGGTCCTACTATTCACTCAAACACACAGTCAGCTCCCACTGACCGTGACATAAACAACTTTCCTTATAGGCTTAAAGTTTATTTGGATAATTTCAAATCTTATCAGATACGAGATGTTTTTCTATTTTTTTTAAAATTTGGTTACATTCAGAGCAAAACAGATGACAAAATACTAAAACAGTCAATGCTCTGGGGTACGCTTACATCAAGACTGATGTGTTTACAGGTGCAGGAAAGAAATTTAGTTTTTAGGCTTTTTTTTGCAGCACTCGCTAAAACTGGCTTTCAGATTTAAATACACCTTACTCTATCCAAGCTAGGTAGCATTTCATTGTCACTCCTCCCATCTGAACATGCTCATGTCCTGCGATGGCAATGGTCATCTTCTATATACAGTCCATGATTGACACCCACATTAAATCCTGCTGATTACAAACCCCATTTGGGAACCTGCGACTATCAAGATCAGTTAATATCAGAGCTTTATTGTGTGATTTCAAAGCACCTTATTGTGTAAAGCCATTAAAGCCACCACTTTAGTTTTGTGCAAAAGTGTTGCATATCCCTAAATTACACAACAGCACATCTGAGACCATAACCTAACTGAAAAGTGTTCGCACTACACTGAGCTGGAATGAATTTCTTGTGTTGTTTAAATTCCACTTATGCTTCTATCTGGCCAAGGATCTTTCTGCTTGTCTTGCAAATCTACTGCTGCACGACTCAACACCTCCACATCCTTCAACAAGATTCAACAAGTTGTTCTAATGCATAATTTGTCCTAACTCTCTTAATTAGCAGAAACGGAGCTGACATCTAAATCAGACCTGTGTTTTCTCGTTGTTTTAAAGACTGTGGGAAGTAGGAGAGCAGTCAGGAGTTCCAAACTTGTACAGCGGTTACATGTGTGCGTCACATGACAAATGATAAGATGCCTGAGGTTCAACAAGTGTCTGAGAAGAGCCCAGCAGTAGCAGTAGAGTGTGGGTGTCTATTTATCTTCTGTTCAGGGTGGAAAGGGCTGCAGCCACCCACTCTGTCTGGACACATTGCTTCCAGTCATTCCCATTTGCATGGCGATGACGGCAGACTTGTCAAGAAGAGAAGACCACATCCTGTGCTTCCCAACAAACTGACGAGGCCTCGCTATTATCTCCTTGTTTCTTCACTGACCACAAAAACAGCTCAGCTGAAATTACAACATCAGCTAGACAAAGATTAAGACTGATCGCCAAAACTATCAAATTTAGACATTCAAGAAACTATTTGAAGAGTCATTTGACCAAGGATGTTACTGTGTGTCATCTGTAGGGATAACATGACAGTGTGAAAGGCGGTCTCAATATTGTACATTTCAAATCTTGCATTACATGCTTCTAGCAGGTTGGTGCAAAATACTTGGATTTCAACTTAAAAAGAAAAACGTGTGCTGAATTTACACAAAGTCCATGCTAGTGGCTGACCCGGTTTATAATATTTAAACTTCCTCTAGTTCTGCATTAACACCTTATTAAAATTAGATGTCAGTGGGGCTCCTGTGCTGCTGTGTTCAGGTCCAACAACTGCTAAAGCTACACTAAAACTGCTAATAAATGCAGAACAGCAGAAACTCTTCCTGAAATGTCTGTAACAAGGAAAGAAGAAGTCTCACTGGATAGAGCTTGCTTCCCCGTTTTGTTTAGAACTGTTTTAATTCGTCAAATCAGAGATCCAGCAAGGCCGGAAACACTCTCACAGATTCTTGTCTATGTTGACATGCCAGCGTCACACAGTCGCTGCAGATTTGTCTCCTGGAATCTCCTGTTTCAGCACATCTGAAAGGTTCTTAATTGGTTAGAGTACAGTGAACTCATTGTCCTGTTCAAGCTGTTTCAAATGATTTGATCTCATGGCATGGTGTGTTATCCTGCTGAAAGCAGCCATTAGAACATGTGTGTTCATAAAGAGATGATAAAGGGTCAGGAACAGTCCTTAGGTATGCTGTGGTGTTTAAACGATACTTAGTTGGTGCTATGGGGGCCGAAAGTGAGCCAAGAAAGCATCCACTCCACAACACCACCAGCCTGAAGTGTTGCTATAAGCAAGGATGGATCTGTGATGGATATGTGTTCATGATGTTTGAGCCAAATTGTCGTGAGTGACAGGTGTGGCACCTGATGCGGTCTTCTGCTGCAGAAGTCCACCTGCTTCAAGGTTCCACATGTTGTGCCATCAAAGATGCTTCTGCACACCTTTACAGCAACAGTAGGTCAAACTAACTTAGCTGTGCCATAGCTTCCCTACACTTAAAACCTAACACAGCATTTAAATCCATATATACTCTTTATTTTCTCCCCTCTGGCTTCTTGCTATCAAAGCTATTGTGCAGCGTTTCATTAGCAAAGCGGCTGAGCAGGATAAAAGCTCTGTGAGCAAACAAGGTCAACGACTGTCAGTTAGCTTGCTCACTAACAGGACTAGAAGTCATATTTGTGAGCTTAAGTCATGTCTGTTTTGTCGTGTTTAAAGTCTCTAAATAAAACACATTTAATGACACTTGGGTTTAAATTTTAAAAGGTTTGGAAAGCAGAAATGAAATTCTTTGCAAAGCACTGTCTCATTTCTATTTGAGAGCTGGAGTTAAAACTTTAAATGTTTTCTGAAGATTTCATCTATAAAAAGGAGCGACTGGTTTAAACTGTGGCGGTAAGCTTTTCTTCAGACATGAGGGAGTCTATTTTATGGGAAAAGTCTTTACTTGACAGTGATTGATATTTTTAAGGAGAGAATATGACAAAACAAGTTTCCGTCTTCGAAAAGAAAAAACCTCGGTGGCCGTCAGCGTCTCGGAGCTGTCCGATGTGGAAATGTTGGTCTGAAACTTCAGCTTCACCGTTCAGCCTTTTGTTCCCAGCAGTCTGTAAAAGGCATCCAGTGTGGTAAAGATGTTAAGAAGTCACATGCTAAAAAAGCTAATTATACGGTGGGTGATTTTACCAGTCTAGGTCCTTCTTTGGGAACACACAGGCTCCCCTCGAGTTACAGTAAAAGTGGCAGACGATCGGAGGTGGCACATGGTAGAAATACTTCAGGGAAACCCATCCGCCAACCTCACCGCCCCCTCTGCATAGCTGTATGCAAAGCTTGTGTGAGTCAGCCGGGACTGTTCCTCAGGTTGGTGTCTGAGGTGAATCATGCCTTCCTAACTTCAAAACAAATCCATGTGACATGTTGAACGCTTCCATCTGTGACTGGAGGGCAGGTCTGTATCCAGTGGAAACATATTCATTCGTCCCAGCGAAGTGACAAATTCGAACTGGCAAATCAATCTCAGGATTAATCACAAATAAATGTCGGCAAGTTTTCAGCTTTCAGAATCAACACAACACAAAAAGATGCTGAAAAGCCTTATAAAATCATTTCATCCATTGCTAATGCCAAAACTATCTATTATAGCAGCAGCAAGTCAACTTCTATATTCAACCAACCCACCAACAGTTGTCTTCTGCGCCACAGTGAATTACTTGCGGTCTGCCAGTATGACACACAAACACACACAGACACACACAACACGATGAAAACCTTGCAGAGAAGGGTTCAGTTGCTCGAGTTGCAGCGGGAGTTAAACCTCTCACTAGGGGCTCGTGCATTATAAAGGAAAACACATGGTGCATCCATCCTGCATTTATGATGTCTTAATTTTTATTATGGCCACTCAAAGCTGCCACATCAAGGAGAAGACATGAGGCACGATGGTTTAGGCAGACGACGAGAGCAGGGGGGACCCCGACCCAGAATCCTTTTCAAGAGTCTGACCGCAGCGAGACCAAAGACAGTTCGCCCACATCAAAACTCTGCCTGGGGACTAAGTGAGCCTCAAGAGGCCAGTAACGTTTATCACGCAGGTCCCTGCTAAGTTACTGACTGAATTCATACACCTGACAGGAGTGGAACCCTTTGAAACTGCTCCGTGTTTTAACTGAAAGCAGGAGGGTAAATTTGATTTGGAGCAATATTAAGTGGATAGGTGGCCAGTGCAAATAAACATTTATTAGACCAGAACCCTGCAGGGATGACATAAGGTGCTTTAAACGACGATGGTGGGTACAAGTCTGGTAAGACCAGGGGTTGAATCCAAATGCATACAATTTAGAGAATCAAGGGTTATTTATATTATGGCTACAGGTGAACCAACGTTTTACAGTTATAAAGAGCAGCATCTAATAACTGAATTAGAGCTCGTACTCAGTTTGAGTGATGAGCTTTATTGTCACTTTAAGATATTTGTTTTTGCCCTCTGAAAGAAGTTGTACTTGATCTTTGTTTAGTTAACATTTTTCAATAAGTCGTGTCTCTACTTTAAAACTCTTTTGTTTGTAAGTAGAGATAAATGGTTCAGCACACCGTGTTAGGGTTAATTTACTTAAGAGGTGCTAGGACACAGAATTTTGTTACCACTGTAAACAGCCTCTTTGCTAAGTTAAGCTAACCTACAGGTTTTAGCTACATATTTAAAGTGGATAGACAGAAAATTACTAAAATATTAAACTGTTCATATCTGATGTTCAAAATAATGTCAACAGGTCCTTATCTGGTATCATTTCTTAGTAAAACTGTCCCTGTTTGTTACAATTACTTTTTACAACGAGGACGTTCAAAGTTAAAGTCCTAATTTGTATCTAAGACCTCCTAAAATTTGTTTCAAGTACTTGGAACAGCAGTCAGCCATTTTCCTCACTCAGACCATAAACCTTCAGAACAAATTTTACACATGCCCCCAAACCAAGAGTGACATAATCATGACACATGCGGTAGTCCCAGGATCCATCACTGGAGCAGACTTCAAAAAGTTGTCATAGCAACTTCCTGGACAAACATCCGCCCAAAACTGTGGCAGATGTCCATTGTGTTAAAGTGTGTACAGTAAAAGCCATTTAATGCAGTGTGGTAATTATTGTTGTGGAATTTAAACTCATCTGGCTTCCATTAGGGTCTGTCCTGGTGTATTTCCATGAGGGAGGCAGCTGTCTGGAAAACAATCCCGAGGATAGAAGTTTCCGGGGTGGATGCTTCCAAGCACTAAAGTGCTGATGGAGTAGTGATGGAAATGGCCGGTGGTGTCTTCTGGTGGTCAAGCCACCTGCTTTGTCATCATAGGCAAGTGTTTAAGGACAGGAAGAATGTTTGCTGTTGAGCTCTTTCTCAAGATAAAGGCCTTCAACTCCATGCAAAAGTTATGAAATGTTTAGAGCTGACAGAGTAGTCCTTTAGATAAAAAGGTATAGGAAACCACAAAAACTAAGAATTAATGCACTCATTTGTTTCAAATTACTTTACATTTACGAAACCAGTAAACCTGAATCTAAAAAGTTACTTTTACACTGAAAGGCAAAGAAGTTCACTTCTGTCCGTGAAAATCACGCTGGATATCTAAACTGATTTGAACTGGATCTATAAAAGGATGCCACATCATTTGATGGAAAAGAAAAGGATCAACCTACAGTGGGCTGAATTCAAAGACACCCCGGGAATTAGAAACGCGAGACACTAGTCCAATTTGCGAAAATGTCATTGCAGTAACTCAAAATAGTGAGCAGTAGTTTTTATTGCCCCCATGTGCTGGTGTGCATGTTTCTTGGGATGGGATGACAGATAGCGTCCTGAGAGATTTCCCCCCCAGATCTGGAACAGGGCATCACCAGTAGATGGTTCTTATATCGCACTTTTGTACTCTAAATGAGCACTTGCCTCATACACCCATTTACACAAGCACTTTGTTTTATGCAAGTGCTTTCTAGCTAAAATCCACACACAATTATACTCCAATGGACGTATGAGAGCAACTGGGGGTTAGTATCTTCCTCAAGGATATTTGGCATCCAATTAGTAGCTGACCTGCTCTACCAACTGAGCTAAAGTCACCCCAAAGTACAACTTAGGTACAACCTGGCGGTGATGGATGGAGCAAAACATAATTTCTCAGAAACTTTTAGAAACTTATAAATGGTGAAAGGTATTTCAGAAAAGAAAAAGGGGAAAACCAAACAAAATCTAACTCTTGTTTGGAGTGTGTCCTTTAAAACCTCTTCTTTTGGATGGCTCAGTCTTTCTGTGGTTAGTCATGAACCATACCCTGGTGAGACCAGAGGGTGTGTGTTTTGTTGTTCATAGCTGTACAAACCAGAGCAGGAGGCAAGTCATCCTACATGACTGGAATCCCCCTTTAATCCAGACCGGAGACTCTACACAAACATTTATGCACAGCATGGAAACACAGTCACATTATGCAAGTATTTTTTCTAGCTGTTAAGATATTCACAAAGGTGTTTAGATAGCTTGCAATAACAGTGTTTTGATTAAACTGGCAGAGAGGATCTCTACCCGTTATCTTAGTCATCTCACAAACACTCAACCTTCTGGTGCGTTTGCTCATCTCGGATCTACCACAGTTGTTCATTACATTTGACGCAGGTTCATTTCAATACTCCTATCAGATTATGTAAGATTAGAAGGTTAGGGCATGATACACAAAATTACATTTCCTCACTGCATAGTTAAAATCTGACCTAAATGTGAATGTGTATTTAAAAACAACATTCAAGGAAGAATGATCATGTTATTGCTCGCAGTTTGCATCATTTGTAGACATCGAGTTTGTGATAAACTGTTGCATGTAGATTAAAGGCGTTACAAAGGACAAAAGACTCTGTATTGAAAAGTTACCCAATAACTTTTTTTGTGGTTTGTGGCTAATGAAAAGGATATTCAGCTTCCTTACAAAATTAAAAGAAAAACAAACAAAAAAACTGACTCCCCTCCGTGAATCGCTACCTTATCGTAGTGGAGGGGTTTGTGTGTCTCAGGGATCCCAGGGGCTATGTTGTCCGGGAGCTTTTGCCCCCTGGTAGGGTCTCCCATGGCAAGTTGGTCCTGGGTGAGGGACCAGACAACGAGCGATTCAGATGACCCTTATGAGAATATCACCGAGGGAACAGTTTACCCTGTCCGGGATAGGGTTACCGGGGCCCCGCCCTGGAGCCAGGCCCGGGGAGGTTGCCCAAGGGTGAGCGTCTGGTGGCCGGGCCTTAGTACATAAGATAAGATAAGATAAGATAACCTTTATTAGTCCCACACGTGGGAAATTTGTTTTGTCACATGGGGCTCGGCTAGGCACAGCGCGAAAAGGGGACATGGGCCCATCCTCCTGCAGGCAACCACCCGCAGGAGGCGCAGTAGAGGTTGGGCGCACTGTGTGCCGGGCGGCAGCCAGGAGCAGAGGCCCTGGCGGGCTACCAAGACTGGCTAGGAGGAGGCCCTGGGGCAGACCCAGGACATGCTGGAGAGATTATATCTCTGGGCTGGCCTGGGAACGCCTTGGTGTTCTCCCGGACAAGCTAGAGGAGGTGGCTGGGGAGAGGGAGGTCTGGGCCTCTGCTTAACCTGTTGCCCCCGCGACCCAAGCCCGGATAAGCGGAAGATGGATGGATGGACAAAAACTGACTGACTGTTTGGTGATTTCCCGGGTCAACACACCACAATCACATGATTAGTTCATTACCTCTGGAGAACTTCGCGACATGTTGAGGAGGAGCCATTTAAATCAGCTGTGTTGGCTCAAGGACACATCTAAAACTTGCAGGACACCGGCCCTCGAGTTGGAGTTAACTAACCACCCCTGCCACAGCATCTAGATCGGACTTTTACTAGGCCACTCCAAAGTCTTTATTTAGTTTTTCTTAAGCCATTGAGAGGTGGACCTGCCGGTGTGTGTTTTGGATCATTGTCCCGCTGCACAACCCAAGAGCTCTTGGAGTAATTTTGGTCGGTGGGTTGCTCCTGGGAAGCTTCACCACTGTTCCAAGTTTTCTTGATTTGTAGATAATGGTTCGGTGTGGTTCAATGGAGTCCCAAAGCCTTGGGCCTTAAGCCTTTCCAGACTGACAGATGCCAGTAACTTTGTTTCTCAGTGGTTTCTGTAGATCATGGTATGATGTGGGCTCAACAGTGCTGCCAATAATCAGACCTGATTGTGTTTAGTGAAACTGAACTCAGCTTTCCAAAAAATGTGGTCAATCACAACTAATTTAGGATTTAAGAAGATGGGCAATTACTTTTTCACACAGGACCGGGAAGGTTTGGGTTACTTTTCTCCCTTAAATCCCTGAAATTATCGTTTAAAAACTGCATTTTGTATTTACTCGGGTTATCTTTGTCTAATGTTAAAATTTGTTTGATGATCTGAAACATGCAAGTGTGACAAATATGCAAAAAAATAGGAAATCAGGAAGGGGGCAAACACTTTTCACACCACTGTAGTTGATTATCATCAAAAGTATTCTGGTTCAAATCCAAATTTGCACTTATTATTCCTGAACGCTTTCTATGACTGAAATGTATTTAGGAGACTTCAACAGCTTGATTGCTTTCAAATGTAGATCAATTCCAGCTCATTTATCAGCACTGCTGCAGTGTTTTGCAGAGTACCGCCCTTTCCCGCTGCTTGCACAGCTGGTATGAATACAGATTAGCTTTGCCACATCCAGCTGTTCCAAACCATCTTCCTCCTTGATCTTCTCCTTCTCTCCTCCCTGTGTACCATGTCTTAATTAAAAACAGTAGCAGTGCTGACATTTGGGCCGAGCCCTGGTATGCACGCTGCACATGGCTGCCTTCCCTCCTCCACTGTCCAAAGAGTTGCTTATTCCTCCTGTCAAACACCCCTAACTTTAACATTTAAATGTGTACAAATGGATCAGTTCTACACAAAAATGGACTTTTCAACGAGGGAATGATGGGAGAAGCTACCCATTGAGGCCATTAGCTGTTTTTATGTACCACGCTGTTAACATGGGAGTATATAGACCATAGACTTTACATAAAAGATGGACAAAGCCACCGTGAAATTACCCATTGGTTTTGGCTTCGCCATGTTGGTTTTTTATAGCCAGAAGTAGAAGTAGCAGAATGAGAGGGAGCTAAATTGTCAGCTAACGCTGGCAAGCTTGGTAAGCAGATTACATCTGGAAGCTGCACAGGTATTATAGATAGAGTCACATGAATAAAATCCCTGAGACAGAAGACTAATAAAAGCCTAGAACTTATTCAGTGAAACTGAACTATGATCTCAGATGGTTTGTGCCACAAAGTAAGTCATATTATTTGAAAATGAAAATGCTCCAACTGCACAAACACGGTGAACATGTCTAGTTCAGTTACTCCAGTTAGCTGAGGGGAGGTCTAGCAGACACCGACTGGCTACAGCTGCCTATGACAGGACACCTGTCAATCAAATCACACCATGCAGGCTTTCTCACTTTATTACTGATGTCCTAATAACCTCTACAGATGAATGGGATCACGTGAAGCTTGAATTTGTAATTCTCATAGAAATGACAACTAATAAAAGGGTCGTGAGCCTGCCTATGCATAGGCCCCAGATTTGTCTCTCGGGTCTAGACCGGAGTTGTCGGGGGTGAAGCAAATTGAATACATTTATGTTTGACAAGTTTAAGTTCCTACTCTGCCTTTTGCTCCGTTTGAATAAATACTTGATCCCAGCATTGAGGGATTTAATTCATGCCTTGGCGAGCTGTAATTTTCTTCACAAAGTTGCACGAAACTGTAGCAAACCATGAAGTTAAAGCCCAGTGTAAACACGGTTAAAGAAACACTCGATGCAGACTCTTGACATCTGCTTTATGTCCCAAATATCATAAACGAAACTGCATATTTAAAACATCCAGCTCTCCTTTGTTTTAATGTATTTTCTGTGGGAACAGGAAATTGGAGCGGGATATAGTGCAGGAAGGAATTATTCAAAGAGAGACTGCAAGGACGTTTTCTTGGAAAAATCACGTGGTCCGAGATGAGTAGAGGCAGCTGAGCGGCTTTCACGGACAGTACCAACTGCCAGCAGTGTGTCACTGTGACCTTTGAACTCTCGAAGTGTGCGGAGACACGGGCAGGGGAAAATACATTTGACGTCACGAGAGAACATTTTGTATTTGTGCGCTGTCGCGTTACTCACAGGTGCAGGTTTGGATCGGCGATTGTTTTTGCCAGCATCACTGAGCTGAAAGGTTTGACTGAATGATTCCATTCACTCCATGCATCATAACGCACCGAGGCCAAATCTGCACACAGCCACTTCATTTCTGCTCCATCTTTTCCGAGACCTAATACTGCCGGAGCCCCTGGAAACTGGGAAAGAAGCATCGCTTTTCCTTTAGAGTGAAAGGAATGTGGCACAGTGTTGATGGCTTTTGCAGGACTGGCTCACCCAGGACCCGTCTGTCCTTTTTCTTCAGGAGCAGGAATGTAGGTTAGTGAATTGATTATCGCTAATAAGGCCTGTCCAGGTCCCTATTAAAGCACAACCGCAGAGGAGCTGGACCTAAATAGCTGCACTCAAGTGGAGTCTGGACATGTACTTAACACTGAGTTTCAAACAAATCTCTGTTTATTTAAAATGAATAGACTGGACTGCAGTAGTGGCTGTGTCCTGTTATTAAAATATATTGGCTAACCATCTGTAATGTCAACCACGTGTGAGATCGCTCAGATATTACAAGGAACTCATTGAGAGCAGATTTTGTCAGTCAGTGTTTTCAAAGATGGGACCAACAGGCATTTAAAGAGTTTTGGCCAAGCCTACGCTCTTTGTGCTAGAGGTACACCTTCTGTCTGATGTAAATGTTGCCATCAGTGAGTGTAAGCGCGGCTCTATGTGTGTGTTCACATACCAGCCAATTTGCTGTGGTGACTATACTACAAACCAGCAACACATACTTATTCCAAATGGACTAGAAAGCAGTCAGCTTAAGCCTTGCAACATCATTGTGGATGTGATGGCGCTACAGCACTATTTTAAAATATTTATCATTTCTGTTAAGCAACTATTAGTTTGTGGCAAAAAGCAATCTTCAATTCTGAAAATGTAGCCAGTACAGAAGTGCCTGTACAGCATTTCCTTTACTGTCCACATGAGGCCGGCTCTAAAAGCAAGCTCATCCCTTTTTATATTGTAGTACAAGGTGGACCAGGACGAGCATTGACAGAGCCCTACAAAATGACCTCCAGCAGGCCACTGGTGTGAATGTGTCCGACCAAACAATCGTCCTCTGGTTGGGCCTGTGCTCACTGCCCAGCACCATAGCATAGAGCACCAGAATTGGCAGCACTGTGCTTTTCACAAATGAAAGCAGGTTCACGCTGAGCACATGTGACAGATGTGAAAGGGTCTAGAGCAGCTGTGGACGATCTTATGCTGCCTGTAACGTCGTTCGTCAGGACTGGTTTAGTGGTCAGTGATGGTCTGGAGAGCATATCGATGGAGGAACACAAGGGTGAATGACAATGCCCGGTTTCATGTGGTGATAGTATGTACGCAGCTCCTGGAGGATGAAGGAGTCGATACCAATGTCTGACTCCCGCATCCACCAAACCTAAATCCAATAGTACACCTCAGAAACATCATGGTTCAGTCTAACGCTGCCAGGTTTGACCTCAGACTGGCCAGGAGCTCAGTGATGCCCTGGTCCAGATCAGGGAGGAGAGCTTAGGAGACCTTTTTGAGTTTCATTTTTTCCACTTTTTGAATTAAGCTCTCTGTAGATAGATCATTTTCATTCCAGTGAAATGATGTGTCATCCTTTGGTGCCTAATACATTACTCAGTCCAAAATAAATATCCAGCATTCTTTTGTCCCATTGAGATGTGACAGTTTTTCAAACTAATGCTTTAACTTGTTTAAGCAGTGTATATATTACAATGTGCCAGAGAACATTAAAAACTGAAGCTTCAGATGATTTTCTGCTGCTTAATTATGCTAATGACAAATTCACTCACACGTTGATTTGGCCTCTTGTTATGCGACAACATTTAGGAGAGACAGGAGGCCTGAGTTAGTAAGAAACGGATACGTTTGAGTTACAAACCAGGTAAGACTAAACAGAGCAGATTCAGGGTAACATGACCTCCTGATACTGCTTGAAAAAAGCAGCAATCCACAGCAATGATAAACTGTGGAATTTTCCACTTCCCACCAAGTCCATGAAATTAAACTGTTCTATAAATATTATCTCGTCTACAAGGTTACATGATTCTTAAAACAGTAACTCATCAACTGTCTCAGTTTCCTGTTCTGTTAAACATTATGGAAAATTTCAAACGCCTGAATTACATACAGTATGCTTAGACAGATGGAAAAAAGTGGCAGGGGAATCCTGATACTGTGATGTCATGTTTCTAAGTTTAACCCTGCCTGAGCACCCTCCGCCCTCCCAGTGTGTGATGTCAGCATCCTGCGAACCCCATAGACACCCTTAACCTCTGACCTGACGATGAGTCACTTGACCATCTTCCCTAAATTAACTTTCCCTCTCCCCCTCCCACATGCACCTTCCCACTGTTGTTCGGGTTTCTGGGAAAAGCTGTTTTTTTTTGGTTGTTTTTTTACAGTTTCTGATCAGAAGAAACCATTTACCAGATGAACTCTGTTTGAAGCAGTTAATAAAGAACACCGTGATACTTGCTAAAGAATGCCACACTTGTGCAAAGGAAAGCAACATGACTAAACACACGTACCTGTTTGGGCTTCTTACTCAAATAAGTAAATGATTCTCAGAAATGCAGGTTATTTGTCTGCTCTCCCAGAAATCAACTGAAATTAAAACAGGTGACCAATAACGTAAATACTGGTTTCCTTGGGTGTTTCTTCTTAAATTTTACTAGTGACCAGGAGAGTGGTGCACTTTATTCAGCTCAGATATGTTGACTACAAGCTTAACCTTATCACGAAGGTTCCTGTTGCTAGTCAGCTACGTGTCAGTAGCTGGCAATGGGGCATTTGGATGCATTAGTAGTGATGACGGCGTTAACACCTCTGAGCTGCATTAACGCCTAATAACCCCTCACACGAACTAATCTGCGTTAAGTCAACTGACAATTTTGACGCGTTAATGTGTTAATGTTGACAGCACTAATTTATAGACTATTTGGGGACAGCAATCATGCTAACATATCAAAGAGCAGTTCCTAGTTCTTGTCTTTCTCATGAATGTAAGTAAAACTGTTCTTTGAGGTGTGTTTGTTTTTCACCTACACTTACACCTGGGTCATCTAAACGAAATCGATCGAAATGACATCGTACTTTAAAACAGATCACGCCATTTTATTAAACTTCCTTAAAATACATTTGCAGAGTAAAGTCAGGGACGTTTTAGCTCACAGGAAATGTTAATATGAATGTTACTCTATTGCACTGTACAGTGACGCAGTCAAAACACTTATGAATAGAAACAGAATTTAAGATAAAATTATACAAAAGTGGAAAACTTCCTTGTTGTAGGATGTTGCTAGGAGTTGCTGGGCCATGAAAACTTATGCTACAAAGCTCTCAGTGCAAAGTTTTCGTGCTGATTTTAATCCCAGAGGACGTTTGGAACTCTGCAGTTGCTGAGTTAGCAAAGAGTTGGTGGGTACGCTTTAGCACACAGAGACGCCGCTCTGTAAGATTTTGTGGTTGAGTTTCTAAACTGCGTAGTTCTTTCAGTGATGGTGTCCCACCATGCTTAAATTCACTGAGCACTGTTTTGGGGTGGCTGTGGCTCAGGACAAAGACCTGTACCTGCTGCTAAGTTCATCAACACCAAAGCAGCTTAAACTGATTAACAGCGCCTCCAAAACTTAACTGACCAGATCAATATCCTAGAAGTTTAACTGAGTTGATGATAAACTCTGATTAAAGTGTTCCTTTCATTTTTTTGAGGAGTGTAATAACATTATGAGCCACTAAAAAAATGATGATAACCATGTACTGAGCAGCATAGTTTATGTTGTTATTATGTATCATCTTTTAAAAGCCTGATAATCTATTTTCATGTTTTCTTAAAAATATAGACATATATATTTGTCTCCCGGAGGCCTTTTCATATAGTAAGATTTGCCAGTTAAGTCAAATTTAAAAAAAATCTTTTAACATTTTTTTAAATGTACATAAATATGTCAAGGTTAATGTGATGATGACCTAGTTTGAGGCCACCTAACAGATTTTTGGGGTTTTCTTCTCCTGTTCTCAGCACTGAATCCGGCTTCGGCATTCTCTCAACCTTAAGGAATTTGTCAAAGCTATTTCCATGCTGTCATATGCGCATGTTTATGGTTAGGCCTGGTGTCTCATTGTCTCATGCCGTAATACAACATAGTCATTTTGTGGGGTTTCCTGACCGCACACACACCAAATATGTACAGTACAGTGCAGCAGGGGAGCCTGCGTCTGAGCAGCGAGTGCTGCGGTTGCATTTGGCCTGCCTGAGTAGGAAGTTACTGACCGTTCATCATATTTTATTGTAGGGGGAGTCCCATTGTGAGCAGGATCATGGGTCAGGGCCATGTTTGTGTTTCTTCTTCTGATGTCTTAACTACACATCAAATGACAGACATGCTGGAGTTGGTAACCAGTGAGCATCTGCTCAAATATTCAGTGAAGATAACATGCTGAGTAGCTCAACATCAGGCCGTCATGTCATTTTGTAAAATTCAGCTGAAACAGTGGGGAGGTGAACAGCCACCAATATCAAACTTGTACAGAATGGTTTCAGATAGCAAGCCCTGAGCTCATTTCCAACTATTCAAACTCTATTGTTCAGATAAAAGCAACAGTGATAGCTAAGGTTATCTAGTAACGTCATTCCATACCAGAGAAACAATGACATCACTTGTGCCCTTACAGCCATTTATTGGTTTGCTCTACTTTCCTAGACACTTAGAAACAGAGACAGAATAACTGGCTTGCACTTCCTTTATTTGGAACAATATCAGGCAAGCAAGGTCACAGTCTAAGTCCACTACTCCTTTATGTTCAGCAAAGAGGCCTGCATTCGATTTCTTTCATTTTCAGGAGTGCTAAATGATAACAAAGGGCAGATCACCAACCTGCATTTTGCCTTTTTTAAAAAAAACAAACAAACAGTTTATTAATGCAGATAAAGACTAACAGCTAAATATTTATTACGTTGCTTCATTTTTGTTTGCCAGCTCTACAGCACAAAGTGTTTCAGCATCTTTCAGCATCTTTCAGGTTTTACTGTGGGGAAGGGGGTAAAAGTTGATAAAGTGTAATATCCCAGTGTTTTGTGTTGTGATATTGTATCCACACGGGGAGCCAAAATGTCAATATTTTATTAAATAAATATAAATATTCTGGTAATACTACTAATACTAAGATTATCAGAAGATTGCATGTAATTGCCAACTTGACCCCACTGACCCCACTCAATCACAGACAGGGAAAGACAGCAGACTGACTCCATCTTATGGCAACATTTAGGGCAGGTTTTAGTGACAGTGTTGTTATGCTGAGGTGAGATGTCTTTATTTTACTGGATAAGACAGCGACAGCTGCCAATGTTACATTTGAGGACATAATTTGCAGTTTAAAAAATGTGGTAAATCATAATATGTGTTATTGTACTATTCCCCATATTGCAAAATGTTCCAATAATATCATATTGTGAGTGAAGTATTGTGATAAAGTTGTATTGTGGTGTGTTTGGTGACTCCTATGTCTACAGTACTGCCCTGTTTTAGCTTTTGTGTGTTGGTGTCCCGAGCCCATCGCAACACTGCTGTACGTTAATTAACAAATTAAGGTGTTAATTAACAAAGTTAGCAGGTCACTTTTTAGAAGTGATGGACCCTGAGAAGTGGATGCAAGGAACGTCTTTCTTTTCCACCCCAAGATAGCAGGGGGAAAAAATCTCAGTACTGAGAGTGCCGTCCACCTTCAAGCCCTGATCTTGGAGCAGAATGAACTGTGATGGATCAAATGCATCATTAGAGCAACAACACTCTAATGTTGTGGCTACACTGAACACCTGAATCTAGCATGTGCATTGAACTTGCTAGTACCAGCTAGCACAGATTTCAGCATTGTACTGCCTGCATACTACATCCAAACCTTTGGTCAATGGAAAATTAGGACTCAAATGTGAGAAGTTCATCAAAGAGTGTTATGGAAGAGCGTACTCTGCTGTGTTAATATGCCCTGAGAAAAAAAGAAAGCTTTGAAAATGTGTCTCTCTCCAGACTGACAGACAAGACAGATCCAGGAAATCGTGGATTTTTCTCCTTGGCTCATAATGAAAGCCGTGTTGCTCACGAGACAGCCCAGTTACTAATCTTTGTATGTGGGATAACAAAAGAGTTAAAGATTACAGAGGAACTGGCAGCAACGCGCTCAGTCAAAGGTACATGAAGTTCACAAACGTAACTGCATGCCTAGTTAGGCTGGGGGATGAAATGGGACAAAACAGGAATGCTGATTAAATAGTGACAAAATATCACCACTTTGACTATGCCTGTTTCATTCATATCATCGCTTAAGTGTAACATC
The DNA here is from genome assembly GCF_018398535.1 of Haplochromis burtoni. Classification (NCBI taxonomy): domain Eukaryota; kingdom Metazoa; phylum Chordata; class Actinopteri; order Cichliformes; family Cichlidae; genus Haplochromis; species Haplochromis burtoni. The sequence goes on from NW_024582628.1 coordinate 149,128, forward strand.
CATCCTCATCAGTAGCAGTTTCTAAAAAGATCGAATTAGAATTCAGCAGAATTGAGTTTAGCTTCTTCATGGAACTCTCCCAGTTTACAACAGTCCCAGTTTACCATGTGGCCCCTTGAGAAAAGTAACCGCTGACCCCTGAGCTGGAGGTTGCTTAGTAACTTAAACCTGTAGTTGTTAACCTACTCCTGTTACACAGTTTTGCAACAGTGTAGCAACTCTTAAACCTGAAAACACCACAGAATACAGAAGAAAAGCTCACCAAACTTGCTCTGCCTGTGAATCAGACAGCTCCACATCAAACGCGCGCTGCAGGTGTAACCACTATAAATATGCATTCCATACAATCCGTGGCACATCTGACCCAGGAGCAGTCATCAAAGGCTTACATGTTTGGTGAACCTGAAGCATAACCCTGTACAGAACTAAGCAAATCAATCCTCGAAATTTTTAGTACAGAAAACAGAAACTGTGAGATAGGAGGAATAACGTGCATCTGGCCTCAAACTGGCAACCTTTGGATGACTTTTCCTTTATGCCTACAAGCCAAACAATACTTTTACTTTATAGTGTCAATGCTGACTTGAAAATAGAAACATTAAATGCCTGTGATAAAGCATCTGCTTGTACCAACTGCACTGGTTTGGGTAAACTGTGTGAAATAACTTCCAGTCCCTTCCTAATAACCACACTCCACCTGCAGTTCAGTTTACCACCCAGTGGAGTTTCACTGGACAACAGGTGTTTCCTTTGTGTCCACGCAGCCACCCAGCGAGTTGGAGAAAGATCCTTCGCCAAACCGCAAGATCCCAAATCCTCCTGCGAAATACGGCCAGTGCGCCTGCTGTGTCACGACTTTCACTGCCGGTCCTCCTCACAGTGCCGAGCTGCAGAGCAGAGATCATCCTGTGTGTCCCATTTAGGTGGAATGGCATGTAAGCCGAACACCAGGGCCGGGTGAGTGAGGGCTGGATGCTGTCCCTCGGCGACCGTCTCTCCCAGCGGTGCTATCTTTTCAAGTTCCAACTCTTCCTGTGCCTCTCTAGAGGCCTGTCAGTCGGATGAAAGGTATTTCCTCTGAGTCACCACTATGTTGTCTTTTGTCAACCATGGCTTAAAGACCTCTGGTACAAAAAGCTGTTGTCTGCTCCCCCGGCGAACGGCCAGCCTCACAACAAACCTTTTTCTATAATTGGACTTTTTCAGATGAAATGCACTATGCTCTGCATTATTCTTACAGGATGCTGGCCTACTTTTAGCAGCATGATTTCCAGAGGGTGTTGAGGGTTTTTTTCCCCTTCAGTTGCATGGATCAACTCACAGTGACAGACTGTGAGAGACACACATAACCAGAATATTCTGGAGGCCATCGTCTGTTTTATCTTGTCCCATTTCTGACAGTAAAGTTAAAGTAGAACACGATGCTTGCATAGCATGGGCCTATCATTTTTAATAGTGCACCTACAATCTTCAAACATAAACTTATTGTTGAACTCGAGCATCCCCACCGCATCTGTCTTACTCTCTCGACTATCCAGCGAGAGCGTCTCAAGCCAAAAAGACACATTGAACCCACACACATATGGTGAACAGCTCTCTCTATTCAGCTGCTCACTCCAAAAAGGAAAATTTACCTTCACATGCTCTGCGCTACACATAATAAATCACTTTTTTGATGCTTGCTACATTCCGAGAAATATTTTGCAGTGAAGTGTTGCGCTTTTCATTTTCGAGCCGCCTTCCGTCGGTCTCCCTCGTAAACATTCACTCTGCAACTTCCTACATTTTCAAGAATTCCTGTTGACAGAAACCAAAGGACAAAGTTTGCATGTTGCTTTCTGCCCAGATTAGAGTGAGAGAAACAGACCCAAAAGGAAGAGGAGGGCGGGGCTCATTCAAGTTCATTTATAGCTCCTTATCATACGTACATCTGCAGACGACTCTGCAAGGACAAAACAAAGAAGGGACAATCAATCCCAGAATGACGTCACGGTGCCCGACAGGAGTCCAAAGTCATTGTATGGGCTCAGTGAGCACTGTGTGCCACGACTTAAATGGTCATGACAACGTGCGAGTGTGTTCACCGCACACCACCGCCGACCGGTCCCTGCAGATGGCCCCGCCCCTCCCTGAGTCTGGCTCTGCTGGATGTTTCTTTCTGTTAAAAGGAGTTTTTCCTTACATGTCACCATGTAAGTGCTCATGAGGGAGTTCTTGATGGATGGGGTTTTCTCTGTATTATTTACAATATAAAGCACTTTTAGGTGACTCCTGTTGTGATTTAGCACTACATAAATAAAACTGAATTTAATTCAGTTGAATAGACTCTCACAGTTCTGTATTTCATATTAAATTCGATGACTTGTATATTTTTATTCTTTCATTGAGTGTAAAGAGACAATAGCACTTAGTATATTTTTATCTATAAAGCCCTACTGAAAAAGCGCCCTTCTTATTGGTGGAAATTTTCAACAGTTGCAAACACCTGTTGTGATTTGTGCTCTTCTAGTCCAGATGCCATAATTTCAAGCACTTAGGACACAGGTGCCGAACTCCAGGCCTTGAGGGCCGGTGTCCTGTAGGTTTTAGGTGTGTCCTTGATCCAACACAGCTGATTTAAATGGCTAAATGACCTCCTCAACATGTCTTGAATTCTAGAGAAGCCTGGTAATGAACGAATCATTTGGTTCAGGTGTATTGACCCAGGTTGAAATCTAAAACCTGCAGGACACCGGCCCTTGAGGCCTGGAGTTCCTGACTTAGGACTACCATTTCCTGGATGACAGAGAACCTACAAACTCGAGGGACTTGAGAAGAAGAAAAAGAAAAAAGAAAGAAAAGAAAATGGTCAGTCCTCAGCCTCTCATAGTATGGCACAACTGGCTCTGAGCTGACAATCACTTCTGACAACTTTAAGGACAATTTATATTCTAAAGCAGTCTATGCCAATAATCACCATATTAGGTTTGTGCATTCTTTGGCCCTGATTCATGTTGTTATCTTATACAATATGTTAGAAATGCAGAGCTGTTCCACTGCTATGAAGTCATATGTAATTTGGCCCAAGTGAATCACTCCTTTCTGCAGCCGGCCTTAACTTCCTGCTAGTCTGGACCTTCCCGTTTTCATCGCCAAAGCCACAAATGACACATGCAGATTCACTGCTTCAGTAGGGGATGCCAATAAATTTGGCTTGGATTTGAGGTCGGAGACTGAACTAACAGTACTAACAGCATGGGCATTTTCTGTGCTTGAATACAATTACGCAGCTGACGTGTTTTCAATAATGTGTGCTGGAAATGTAGCTGCTGTTGACCATCGGATGAGGCTGTACCTCTGATAACACACTGTGAAAATGAATTTCCGCAGATGGTTAATGTCCTGCTGGCTGAAATGCGTTGACGCGTTACACCTGAATGTACCGCTGAACAAACACTGACTTCTTTTGATGAGTTCTTGATGCGAGTCATGGGTGAGGGATAAAACAGAAAGTCCTGAGGTGCCTGTGCAGTATTTCAGCCTGTTAGTCTTTCTGAGCGTGACACATTAACAAAAGCATCCATTAAGTGGCCTTTAAATGACTGAATTTTCTCAAAGTTGGCATATGCTTTTCCAAGAACAAGCAATCTCTCTGCAGGAAAATCAATGGATGCTGCCAACAACTTCTCAACTTTTTGATCTACATGATGTCAAAAAGATGGGATGTCCTTAATGTAGCAGTTACACAAGGCCCGCCCCCACTGGCTGTTCAAACCTTCAGTTTGCCAGGGGCAGGCAATCAGAAGTAAGCTGGCTTAAAGAGGTGCTAAAACAGCATTTAAAGAGTTTAGAGTTGTGCAAATTTACTCTAACAGAATCCAAGAAATGAGCATAATGGGACCACATGTACAAGGCAAACAGTCAGCTTTAAAATTTATGATTAAAAGTTTAAAACTGAAATTTCACATGCTTATCAGTACCCTGCTAATTACAAAATTAAGCCTTGGTGTGCCTGCGATGTCTCTTTAAAGCGTGATAACCATTAATGAAGGCCCATCTAGGGTCAGAGTTCCCCGACATGATTATTTGTGCCGCGCTTATGTAACCACGAGCAGCGTGAACACTTAACATAGCTCGCTCAGTCTCTCAGCAGATAAGCCCCGGCGGCGACAGAGCAGCGGATCTGTGAAGCAGTCAGGAGGGAAAGGAAAGAGGCTTTAACTGGCTAATATAACTGAATGTGCCTAACAGGTGGCTTGAGTAAAGCCTTTGCAAAACAAAGTGAAGCTATCCACAGGTCCACATGAATCTTCAAGCACAGTGATGATCAACCTTAAAGAGGGAGAGAAAAAAGAAGAGAGTGGTTTTCTCTGCCCTCACATCTGTTAATTTTACTGTGCAGAGATGAAGAGTCATCTGGTTGCCTCGGATTGCCGCTGCAGACTGTGTTTGCTATTACTCAGCATTAGTAATTAAAGGGGGCGTCAGAGGGTGGGCAGGATGACTAAGTGAGGCTCCTCGGTGAGAAATGAGCAAAAAGGAATCAAAAGAATAAAGGAGACATTGTTCATTATTTAGTTATTCTTCTTGCAGTCAGAAGGGGGTGAGGAGAGGGGGAGATAAAGTATTTCTGGAATTAATCTAGTGAATGAGATTTGATAAACAACTCTTTAAATTCATTAGTTGCTCATTTCTACTTAGAAACTGTGTTAATTGTTTGTTTGTTTTTGTACCAGTATGACATGTGAGTTCATACTGGCTATCTACATGTCTTTCATTAGTTATTACATAACTAAATCCTGTTTGTAATGAACATGACGCTAGACGACATTTTTACTAGTTGAGCTTCACTTATCTCACCCCGCTTTCCCTTCTGTGATCAACATCAAACAGTTGCACGCATATTTTTTTAGCTAACATCTCATTCTCTACTTTATGTTTCTGTATTTTTATTATTGTTGTTGTTTTTATTATATTTAGGTCTGTATGGGAAAATAAGATGAAGAGGGGGAAATGTTCCAGTATGTCATCGTGTCTGCTATTCCTAATAGCGTGTGATTGGCCGCACTGGTTGCGAGCTCTGAAGAGGGAGGGGCGTGAACCTTTCGTCGCGCGCTTATATGTGCGCGTGTGCTCCTCCGCGGGATCAGGGAGAAACGCTCGAGCAGAGAGAAGCGAGCTGTGACAGACGAGCAGCACTACAGACGTGGACGGTACTCGCAGAACCTGCTACATCTACTGACTACTTACTGAAGCAGCAGCTAGCGTGTGGTGGTGATTCAGCGGACTTAGTCGGACAGTTTTATTCCAGAGAGGGAGTGAGAAAGTTTGGAGAAATGCACTCAGTGTACCTGGTCAGCCTGCTGTTTATCTTCAGCACCCTGCATGTTAACCAGCTGACGGAGGGCTGCTCGTGCGCTCTCACGCACCCCCAAGACGCCTTCTGCAACTCCGACATAGGTGGGTAACCCCGATTTTTTTTCCCCCCTCTCATACTCATGAAAATTAGTGTGACTTTATTCTAACCACTGCACGGAGGTCAGATGTTAAAATAAAAGCTTTGCTTGTCACAGGAGCATGAAAAAACTGGTTCCTTCCAGTCCTTTCTGGGTTTTCGCATGCGGATCTCTCACTGTGAATTGGACATTTTTAATAAACTCTGGTAGTTTTTGGTCAGTGCAGGATGCTGATTAAAGTGAGAGAGCTTAAAATGTCCCAAACTGATGAAGACGCTTGAGGACCTGAGTATAAGAATCACCTGATTCAATTCACCTCGTGGTCCCACCTGTTTAAATCGGAGCGAGTGCAGAGTTCTCTTCCAGCATCTGCCTTGATGATCCTTAGCAGGCTTCCCCACACAGATGATTGAATGTTGTTGCTCTGTGCGTGTCTGTGTGTCAGAAAACTGTTTGACTTTTAATTTACTTCAAATATTCCGCTTTTGCTCGGGACACAAATGTCTGCACATTCTTCCCAAAGCTGTGCTCTGGTGGGAGGATGGGTGGGTGAGGGGGAATGTGCTTTGATTGGTGTGAATTGGAACCAGTTGAAAACAAGACCCACAGTGAGTTTACATGTTTCAAATACTGTTTATTTATCTGCACGCTCTGGTATGTCTGTGTTGAGCGGCTCAGTACGCCCGGCCTCGGGTTGATAAAGCAGCAGTGGAGGGTCGAGGTGTGCATGGCTTGTTTTACTGGCCTGGGTGTGCTTTCTCTGACTGCCCAGAATAATATGAATTTAGGATCTGGCTTAGCCTGGAACGCCGGTCCAACCTGACCTCTGTGGTTGGATAACACCAGTAAAGACCCGAGGATCATTTGATCTCTGCTGTAGGGAGAGAGGGCTGAAGTGTTTCAGATGGGACAGAAAGGCGGTTTTTATTGCAGACGAGGAGCGCAGACTCGCATTTGGGTTTCTGACTGGAGCCGATATTTTGTTTTAATCTCATTTGACCTGAAAATGTGTGAACCGTCATGAGGCACTCTAAAATCCTTAACCCGAGCTCAAACAATAATCTCTCA